>NC_089597.1:99965128-100265128 GCF_019320115.1 Miscanthus floridulus
ATATGTATTAGAACTAATTCAGAAGACCAACTTGTCCATTGTCATTTGGTATTGTTCAGAAGGAGGACACGGATAGCTGGTGTTGGTTCCTCAGACTAGTAAGACAAATGGTTATTTGGCCAGGGCATGATGTTTGTGTAATATCAGATAGGCATGCTGGCATTCTAAATGTTGTAGAAGAAGACATACTCAGTTATGGCCAAATACATCACCGGTGGTGCACGAGACACCTTGCTCAGAATCTTATAAGGCGTGATGCCACAAAGGATAACTTCAATTTATTTGAGGAGGTTTGTAGGTAGCTTGAGGTTAAGTTATTCAATGAGAAGCTAGACGCCCTGAAGTTAGCCACAAATGCTAGTGGAAGATAGTTCCTCGCTGACTTGATGCCGTCCAAGGAGAAGTGGACCCTTGCATATGACACCAAAGGTTGGAGATGGGGCTTCATGACTAGTAACATGGTAGAGATGTTCAATAGTCTTCTCTAAGGGTGACAGGGTCTTCCCGTGACTGCTATTGCCTCGTTCACGTTCTACAAGTTGAATGCTTGGTTTGTTGCAAGGAAAAAACATGCGAGACCTCTTTGGATAGCAAACAAACCATGGCCACTATTAGTATCTCAACAACTCTCTTGGTCAAAGAAGAAGTCTAAAACACAAAAGGGGGCATGCTTCGATCCTTTGAACAACACATATGAGATTCTAGAGAGCGGTGGAACTAACATCGGTGGTGAAGACCATGGTGCTACAAAGCATAAAGTAATAATCAATGAGAACAAATGTTCATGTGGGAAACCAACCATATACCATAGGCCTTGCTCCCACATGATTATGGCTTGTTGGATTAGACGTGTTGATGCTGAGGTCCCTCCCCATTTGGCAACTGAGTTCTCCTTGAGAAACCTTATGAGCACTTGGAATCCTTAGTTTGAGCCATTTCTAGACGAAGACCAATGGCCATTGTATGATGGCCCGAAGTATGTGGCTAATCTTGGCTTGCTTTGGAGGAGTAGAGGACCCAGGAAGTGGAAGCGGTTCAAGATGGACATGGACTGAGCCACCAAAGGAAGATCAACCACGAGTAAGGTCGAGACACATTTTGTAGAGGACACTCAACATAGTCATTGCTCAAAGTGCCATAAGCCGGGCCACAATAGAAGAAAATGCCCTGAATTAATTAGAGAACAGGTATCTAATGCATTTGTTTGCTTAGTAGTTGTTAGATTATTATTACTTGTTTTCTTATTAATGTTTTGTTATCTTTTGCTGCACTTGTTTTTTTCACAGGTATCTATTGATGTACTTGTTTTACTTAGTGGTTACTAATGCATTGTTTACTAGTTGCTAAATTGTTATTTTACTTTTGTTACTTGTTCTCTTACCATTGTTTCATAATTTTGTCATCGACACTAATGCATTATGACTTGTTAACATGCAGGATGGACCAGTTCCCCCTACTTGATCCAAGGTACAATGAGAAGCACCAAGCTCGGATGATAGAGCAAGGAGAGGTAAACTTCAATTGCCTCCATTTATGTGAATTCAACAAATGTAATACTTACTGTTTATTCTATTTGTTGTGCAGGTGCTGAACGCCTTGCGGCCAATGACACATGAGTCTGCTACGACCATGGTCTATGATGAGCGCTACATGCCCCTCTTGAAGTGTGCGAAGCTTGCTACTGTTGCTCATGTCTATCATCGTGGGGTGCCACCTTTCAACCCAGTGGCGCTAATAGCGATGATTGATAGGTGGTGACCAGAGACACACAACTTCCACCTCCCATGCAGAGAGATGACAATCACTTTGGAGGATGCAGCCATGATCCTTGGACTAAAAATCCAAGGATTCCTAGTGACAGGAGACACGGAGTCCGCTGGATGGGAGGACCGTGTGGCTCAGTTCTTGGGACGTCCGCTACCAAAGCTTTAGCTTGGCAAGAAGCAGCGCAACAGTGGTGTGCCACTGAAGTGGCTTTGTGAGCAGTTTCATTAGTGCCCACCTAAAGCAGACGAGGGGACCATGAATTACCACTATAGGGCTTGGGTGCTTCACATGTTTGGTACCATTCTATTCCCTAATAGCACCGGTGACACGGCGTTGTCGATGTACATCCTGTGCCTTCTTAACTGGGATGATGCCAAGAATAGGAGCTTGGGCTCGGCGGTACTTTTGTTTATGTACCGTCAGCTGTGCGAGGCTTGTCGACAACCTTTAGGCGCGCATGCTACAATATTAGGGTGCACCACCCTTTTTCAGGTAACTCAAACTTGTGCAAGTTTCTAGGTTTGGAATATTGTTTGTTTAACACATTTCTATAACTTTTTAGATTTGGATGTGGGAGAGGCTTCCAGTTGGGAGACCACATAAGATTGAACACCTTCAGGCTTGGTTCCTAGTAGGATACCTAGTCATCGCCCCTACTATGGCACACCTCTACGAGCGAGCCTACGGTACTTACCATGTCTCTCGCCACGCGTACATCAGCTACATGAACGAGCTCGACATCCTATTGCCACAACACATAAGTTTGCGAACACGCTAACTCCTATTTCGATGTGTGTACATAGTGCTCACCACATTGTATGCAGGTTGAATGGTGGCCATATACTCAGGAAAGAATTATGGGGATGAATTTAAGCACACAATGCAAGGAAGACGAGGAGTTGTGGACGATGAGGTGCCCGCTCATTTGTTTCTACATAGTGGAGTACCATCTTCCTCACCATGTCACACAATAGGTCGGTAGGCTGAAGCCTTGTCCTCCGAAGGACTTCTCCACCAGTTGGCAGCTCCACAAGTATGTAACCTACACTATGTCATGTGTCATTGCAATGTACCATTTTCTTTGAATTGCTGCCAATATTACAGGTTGAATCGACAATGCCAAAAGAAGATCATGAACTAGCAGAGCGAACACCAGCATTTCATCGATGAGTGGCAATTGTTTGAGTAGAACAACATGTGAATCCATGCCATCCATCGAGATACGACATTCCATGAGTACCTTGTTTGGCTAGGGGAAAGGACAAGGTTACATTTGAAGCCGTCCTAGATGGAGCAAGATATTGCTGAGATCATGAGCTTGGATGAAGGTGACAACCCCTATGACCAAGCTACCTGAGTAGGACAATAGGTTGAGGTCACCCCTATCTTAACTCGAGCGGTGAGTGAGAACCAAAGCTTGTTTTTTTAGTTTCGGTGGGCAACGTACTAACAAATTGCTTGATTAGGGCAAGGAAATCATGAGGACAGTAGCAGAGCAAGGAGTGGCGTTGATGATCCCTGAGGGTGATCCCGATGAGGCAAGCCTGCTATGACAAGCCCTTTAGGTGGTCCTCAAACTTTTGTTGCCATCATATAAGGATTTTCAACAATTGGTTAATTTGCATCGTGTTGACAACCGCAGCGTGCCATGTATTGCCTACGCAAAATAGCAGCACGCATCGGATGTTGACATGGCCAAGGCATTACAGTACCACCATAGCTTGTTGCTGCTCCATCAAGTTCACATGGTGCAGGACCATCGGCTACACATGGTGGTATAGGTACATCCAGTGCTGCCCAAGACGATGATGGAGGACACCAAGGAGGCGACCAAGGAGAAGATGATGACGATGACGACATCGACTATGATGAGCTAGGAATGTCACAGCTTGATGATGCACCTCAGGGAACTCAAGGATCCTCTGGTTCTAGATGTCCGCACAGGACGAGTCGACTAGTGGATAGGTTCTCTCTAGGGACATATGCATTAGGCAGAGGAAAGCGTAGGACTCGGCGTCCACCCTAAGGTAAAGTACTCCCTTTTCAAAATCATGAAAGCTCCTTTGGATGTTTTGTGATTTTCATGCAAAACATACTAAATGGTCGCCATGTTTTCGATAGGCGTAGACCATCTTATGGAGGTACATGACAATCGTTGAAGGTTTAAATAGAAGTGGGCCTACATGATGTGTTAAAACATGTTTCTTAAAACTTCTAAAGTGTGTTTTTGCAAAAACATGTTTCTTAATTTGTGTATTACTTTTATTAGTGTACAACTCACTACTGTGCGTGATGTGTGTTATACAATGTAGGTTGTTTGGATCATGGAGATAAGTGATGAACAAAGTGAAAAATCTAGTGAGAACAGCTTCAATGAAGTGGTTACTGCAGCTATGGCTCGAGGATATGCAATAATATCCACTATGATGGTGCAACCACAAGTCAACCTTGCCTACTGTCCTCACCCCGAAGTCACCAGATGACAATGGGTAGATAACCTTTTGCATGATCGTAGTAGATGCTTTGAGAACTTTCGTATGGAGCCTAAAAATTTCAGACGCTTGCATTACATATTATCTAACGGCTATGGTCTAGCATCCACTAGGGAACTTGATTCTTGGGAAGCTTTAGGCATGTTTCTTTGGGCATGTGGGATAGGGCAATCGCAGTGACAAATGAAAGAGAGATTCAGGAGGGGATTGGGCACCTGTAGCAAGATATTTGCCCTAGTGCTTAATGCCATGGTGCCCTTTGCAAATGCGGTGCTTAGGAGGACTATACTTATGTTGTAGTGCCGCATAAGTTGACAAAGAACACACCTTTTTTTTATTACTTCCTAGGAGCCCTTGATGGAACTCACATAGAAGTGATTGTTAAAGCAGCAGAATGTGAGGCCTACACTAATAGGCATGGTTACACCAGCCAAAATGTGGTTGCTACTTGTGACTTCGACATGAGGTTCACATATGTGGGCAGTGGGACAGAGGGTTCTGCGCATGGCATGCGGGTGCTAAAGAAGGCTTGGAAGGATCCCAATTTCCCGCACCCACCATTAGGTTTGTTTAACTAAATTGGTTGTTTGTGACAAGTGTTTGTGACCTTGTCTGTTTGTATGTGTGTGTAGGAAGATATTATTTGGTGGACTCTGGTTATGCACTAAGCCCGAGATATCTTCCACCACATCCAAGAAACCAATGTGGTGACACAGAGGAGGTGTTCAACCACCCCCATTCCAAGCTGCGCACTATTATAGAATGGACATTTGGGGCGACGAAAGTTAAGTGGCAAATGTTGAAATGCGTACCTCACTATAAGGGCATAAAGCAATCACATATAATTCTTGCTTTGTGTGTGTTGCACAACTACATACATGAACTGGAGGGAAAGAAGAAAGCAGTAACGTACGAGGAACCACAAGGACTGGGCCCCTTGACTCAAGTGGCACTTATGGCATTAACTGGCCCCACGGACATGGACCAAGTTCGGCTCTAGATTACTTTCGGACTAGGACTACTTGGGAAGATGACGTATGTGAATCCATTAAAGTAGTGTTTGAAAAGTTATTCATTTTGTTGACTGCCAAGTTGGGACTAAACATGCTATTATAAACATGCAGGTGAGTGTGTACTAAAGGATACATGGACAAGGGGAGCAACCGATGGCAGAAAGAAGAGGGCGCCAATTGCTTTCTAGATTTTGAATAATTGGGTTTCTTCTTCTTCAAAGTACATATAAGTGGGTACAAGTTTTGTATTACTATTCTAGCTATGCACATAATTAGACTTAGAGGACTAATGTCATTTGCACAAATTTGATAATGACCACTAATTAACTATGGTAATGGGCAACTGTAAACAAGAAGAGTGCATATGTAACACTTCTTGTAGCAGCTGATCATGTGGCTCCTAGGGGGCTACAAGTTTTGTAGTTGTGCCCACTACTTCATTTGGTAAGTTGTAAGCCAAGTACTTTAGTAGTATGTTGGACGGCATGGAATGTTGTATGCAACTCTATGTGTCATGTGTTGTAAAGGACCTATAATGGAACATCCGTTATGTACTATGCTACAAATTGTAATAACTTATGCGTTCAAATGATGCTGATAGTGAGCAGGAACCTACCTAAACTTTTAATTTTGTTGACACTACCAGGCTCGGCGTGAGACACATCATCACTTAGCCACATACCTCAGCGTTAGGTATATTAATGCTGAGCTAAGAGCACATTGCTGGTCCTTGCTGAGTAAATGGTGCCCACGGCACCACCATGCATGGCCTCGGCGTCGTATCACAACACGCCGAGCCGAAGAACTCGGCATCACATGTAACCACACCGAGCCATAGATCTCAGCGTTATGTTTTTGAACGCGGATGTCTACACTCAAGGCCATGGGCTCTGCCTTGTCCGACCCCAAGGTCATAGGATCCACCTCGATTGACCCCAAGGCCGAGGGTTGTGCCTCGCTCGACCCCGAGGCCACAGGCTCCACCTCGCCCGACCCATGTGTTTGCGCTCTGCCTCGCCCGACCCCTTGGGTGCAGGCTCCGCCTCGCCCAACAGGGACCCATACCACCGCCAACCACTCCAGGTCCAAGCGTATGGGCCTAGGTCAAAGCTCTGACATCAGGGAACAGACTAACACACCTCGATTTAACCCATGGCCATGACAGGCCATACCTGAGGGTTCACATCAAGAATAGCGTCGGGCGTACCGGTGCTATTCTGCCTAACCCTCGTACGAACAATGATAGGTGCATCAGTTCACCATGACGTCTACCGAGATAGGATGGAACGCCATGATCGGTAGACGATGCCTACGCATGGCACCAATGATAGACAAGGTCACGACATGGAGCTATCCCTGTTGACATCTACAGGATTGGTAGGACCCGATGATCCTGAAGGCCTTCTTCTCTCTCTCTCGTTCTTCTCTTTTCCTCTGCTATAACCCATGCCTTCCCTTGGCCTATAAAAGGGAAAGAGAAAATTTCTTATTTGGCCCTAGTTTAAAGTTGCCTTTCTTCCTTGGGCCTGAAACAAAATTTGTTACCCATTTGGCCTCACCTGAAGTTTCATTTTCTAATATGAGCTTACCATCATCTCCTGCCTCTAACACCGTTAAGTGGCACATGAAATGACCAAACTATCCCTGAGACATTATGAGAAACCAAAGGTCACCCAGGCAGCATAACAATATAATTTTGAGCACTTTGAATCCAATTTTCATAACACAAATTTTTAAGCACTTTTTGGTTGGAATGCAACATCTAGACCTCCAACATTATAGTAAAAATGATGCCAACTTGATCATCGCATACAATTTAAACAAGTTCATCATCCTAAAAATTCAAATGGGGCACAGAGCACATAGTTCAACATAGTGTTCGACACATACATCATTTTCACACATCAGTTTCACAGTGCACTAGTTCGACACATCATTTGACGCATACATCAAGTTCATATTAAAAGCGATATTGTAGGCACATGAAAGTCACAAATTGAGCCTCCTTTTACTTGTGCTCATTGCAGGGCTAGTAGGATTACATATTTTGCTTCTTGTGCCCATCGTAGGGCTATCAGGTATCGGTGGCTTTATGGCAATGTCTTTAGCTATATTCTTCTGCTTTGTCTTTGTCTTAACCTTGGCCTTCATGGTTTTAGATGTTGGTGCTACACCACTTGTAAGCTCCGTAGATGGTTTAGGTTGATTTGAGCCTTTTTTGGACCTCTAAAAATGCATGTAAAGGGGCATTCATTTTAGTTAAACTTGGAGAGATATAGGCCCCGTTCGCTGGTCTGAAACTTGGCTAAAACTGGCTGAAAAACACTGTTCTGGCTGAATTATTGTGAGAGAAAAACACTGTTCCGACTGAAAAAACAAGCCGAATATGGGGTAAGCTGAACAGGGCCATACTGTATAGAACTAATAGCTTATTGATTAAAAACTATGACAAAATCAAATCTTCTCATAAGCCATTTTTATGTGAATTTCCATGCATTTGATAAGAAACTTGTTCTCATTCTGTACAAAATTGACATCTTAGTAAATCAGTAATTAAGTGAGAGTTCCAATTGACTATTTGAGTCAAAGACCAATAGAAATCAGTAGTAGTACCTTGCTGATCTTGCAGATTCAGTCGTGCCTTGTTTGGACTTTTTCTTAGCTCCAGGCTCAATGCTTTGGCTCCTACAAATTCAGATTTTAGTAATCAAAATTTTGAGCAAAATTTTTGTACAAATAAGAATCATACCCTGCTGATCCTACAGATTCAGAAGAGCTATGCTTGCCTTTTTTCTTAGTTTCTAGCTCCACGCTAAGGCTATGGTAAATATAAATGAAGTTACATTCAAAGCATGTTTTCATATCAGAGTCGGTGATTGTTAACTCACCCTTTAAGCCAATCTGCTTGTACTGCAGATGCACCACCTCCTCTAATGTCTAGGTCCTCGTCTGCACCTCCATCGGGCTCCATTCAACCCGTGCTGGCATCGTAGGCCACTGGCACACAGAGAGCCGAAGTCCAGGCCGTGCACCTAGGCTACACGCCCTGGCCACTACGACCCTAGGTCGTCGCGTGCCCCGGCCGCCGCGACCCTAGGAAGCCGCGTGCCCTGGCCGCCGTGCACCCTGGTCATCGTGAGCCTAGGCAGCCGTGCACCCTGGCCATGTCAACCCTAGGACACCGCACGCAGTACCTAGGGTTATGGTTCCTTTTTTGTTTTAGAAAAAGAGAGCGGGCTCGGATGCAGGAAGGGACAGAGACGAGACCGAGAGGTCAAGATAGAAGAGAAAGGAGAGACACAGCTTCAGTTAGGGGTATTTCTATCTGTTCAATAAAAACTGACAACTCAATGATGGCAAACTTTGACAGATCTCACGGTAAGACCAGATTAGAAAATGAAACTTCGAGTGAGGCCAAATAGGTAAGAAATTTTGTTTCAAGGCCAAGGAAGAAAGACAACTTTAAACCAGTGCCAAATAAGCAATTTTCTCAAAAGGAAAGCATAGCGTCCCATGAAGGGGATCAAAACCGATCGACTCATTGAGAACCGATCTAGATCCGCATAAGAGCACTACACGAACACTCGGCTGAGCAGCAGTCGAGCTCTCAGCATCCATTTATTCTTTCCACTAGAGACTTGGGATCCTTTCCCTCTCTTGCTCGTTTGTAACCCCTACTACAAACTTTCAGTGCTAGTAACATGAGCAGCAGCAACGAACTAGACATAGGGACTTTCTGCTCAAACTAGTATAAACCTCGTGTCCTCTAAGCACACCATCCGAGCCAAACGCGCAATATTAGAAATTTACTCATTAGTGGCCTTTTGCGTGTTTCGACGTCCACACCAGGTCTCGGATGGCAAGTCACAACGTTAGCTAGGTCCTAGGGGCGCATGTGGGATTTAGGAACTTGGACTTTATTATCACGATGGAGGGAGAGTTGGCGTAGGCTCCCGCCATCGTCCAACCTCTCCACTCCTCCGGCCTCGATGCAATCACCGAGGTGCTTGAGGAGCTGCAGCTATACGCACCGGAGGCTCGTGCCCTCGGGAGCGACCAGCTCCTTGGCTTTGATTATGGGAGGCTAGAGCGCCAGCTCAGCTCCTCCTAAGACCCCGACCATCCCAGGAGGACTTGGGCCACCTCACCTTCTTGTTCACCAACATCATGATGCAGCTTGCTAGAGGAGAGGCCCTCTCTCTAGAATACCTTGTTTGGAGCACCCCGACGATGCTCTTGTCCGGTCTGCGGAACGCCATAGAGACTGTTGGCCACCTTGTGGCGCAACGCATGCCTCCATCCCCCATGAATGACGAGTTCATGGGGATGACCGAATATGTCATAGAATCTTTCCATGACCTCCTAATGGGAGAGTCGGAATCACCCTCTAGCTCTGACTCTAGCAGGGGGAGCCATCACCCTTCTCGTGAATGTTTCATGGCATCTACCCTGAGGGACACGTCAAAAGCATCCACGAGGGAGAGGCTACCCCAACGAATGACCTCGATGATGAGGTCAAGGGGGATGTAGGGGCCCCACCTCACCTGTGGGTGGAGCAGCTGAAGGCTCGACACCAAGAGCTCGAGGAAGCACGACTCCGGCTCGAGTAGGAACGCGTGGAGCTTGAGCAAGAGATCGAGCACCACGAAGACAGTAGGAGGGCGTGCATTGTGGCCTATGACGTGAACCAGAGGATCATTGAGGATGATGAAGCCCTCCCACACTTCACCTAGGTGAGCCAGAACATTGCTGCTGCGGTGGCCTTGCTCCGGGGGCTTCCGAGGCCCGCGACGCCCGAGGATCGTCGGGCCCATCATGAGATTCGCATGCTACTTGAGTGTGCGGTGGCACAGCAGGCCGAGAGCTCACTGTCTCGATGACACGAGCTCCATGCTAGCCAGCACGTGCCCTTATAGCGACCTAACAAGGACATATTAGTCCACCAGGCTCATGGCGAGCCGCGCGCCGCGGTACCAGTGCATGAGCGTTTCGGGCCGCCATCATGATGCGCATGACACCCTCGACGCTCGCAGGCACACCCACAATGATGCGAGGGAGGGGGCTAGCTGTGGCTACCACCCTCGTCATGGAGAACACTACGATAGCGACGAGGAACCAAAGCCCGAGCCCTGACTTGCCAAGACCTCAGGTCTTTGGTCGACACATCCTCAATGTTGTCTTCCCACCGCGGTAACCGACCGCCGACCAACATCCCAAAATACTCTAGGGAAATGAACCCTAGATTGTGGCCCGAGGATTATCGGCTTACTTGCCAAGCCGGTGGAGCGGATAATGATAATTTCATTATCCACAACCTTCCAATGTTCCTGGCCGATTCGGCGCGAACGTGGTTGGAACAACTTCCATCCAACCGAATCTAAAGTTAGGCGGACCTAAAAGAGATCTTCATGGGAAACTTCTAGGGCACGTACACACATCTTAGGAACCCATGGGACCTCAAAAACTATCAACAAAAGTTTAGAGAAACTCTTCATGGGTACATCCGGTGCTTCTCCTGATAGTGTAATGAGCTGCGCAACGTCGTTGACACCGACGTCATAGGAGCCTTCCTGTCTGGGACCACCTGCTAGTCCCTAGTTCACAAGCTAGGATGTAAGGGCCCACGAACCACCAAGGAGCTCCTTGACATTGCCACCAGTCATGCCTCGGGCGAGGAGGCGGTTGAGGCAATTTTCGACCACCTCAAAGGCAAGTCAAAGCAGGATGAGGACGTCGGCCAAGGCGCCTCCAACCGTCCCAACAAGAAGAAGAACAAGCAGCAGCGCGAGGGCTCGCTCATGGCCACCACCGACCACAAGGGAGGTCGAAAACCCACCGAGGGTACCCCAAACCACTTTGAGAAGCTACTCGAAGGGCCATGCCCGAACCATGCGTTCCCCGTTGAGCACCTATACAAGGACTACGTCCTCTTGAAGCGGTTCTTGTCTAGAGGCTCCAACAAGGGGAGCATAGGAAGGAGCCTAGCTAGATGAAGCACGAGATGTCACCCCTCCTCCACTCAGCCAAGTACCAGCAAGCATTGTGCTAGTATCATAGCCGACAAGTGTGGGGTTGGGCCTTCAACGTCGGGGACCTAGTGCTCCGCCTCGTCTAGAGCAATAAAAACCGCCACAAGCTCTCTCCACCATGGGAGGGACCGTACATCATCACAGAGGTACTCCGACCAGACACCTACAAGCTTAAGACCATCGACAACAAAGTCTTCATCAATGCCTAGAACATCGAATAGCTACGTCGCTTTTACCCTTAATATACGTATGCTTTCTCTTATTAGTTTCGCTATCAACTCCCTAATCTTTAAGTGACGCTCGGCCCCAGTAATGGCAAGGGGTTGGGCCTCACTCGGGGGCTAATAAGAGCATATCTATCTGATAGACATTCTCTACGTTCGACCCTCTCTCACGTTAAGACCCAGAAGCGAGGGTTGCAAAAACAGACGCTAAGTAAAACTAGTCGGACTACAAGAAACCTACGCCCTAGCGGCTATGGTGTTTTTGCTCACCAGCGTGATCAGAGTTTTTCCACACCCTGAGTTTTTTAGCCTTAACAACGGAAAGAGTTGGTACGTGTTTAAGAGTATATCCACCTTGCAAACATTCTCTATGCCCAGCCCTCTCTCATGTCGATACCTAGAAGCAAGGGTTGCAGAAACAAACGCTAAGTAAAACTGGTCAGACTGCAATAAATCTACGCCCCAGTGGCTATGGTATTTTTGCTCACTAGCATGATCAGAGTTTATTCACCTGCACCTCAAGCTTTATAGCCTTAACAACAGAAAGGGTCAGAACACATTAACCTTTTTATACAAAAAGGGGAGAAGGGCTAAAAATATGTTTGTCCATAACAAAACTTAAGAGCTTGTCCATTTATTACGAGTTCGCCGCTTGGCTTACCTGCCTAACTAATTTCTTGGGTGGGATGGTATCATCATCTATCTCTACAGGTAAGTCCTATGCTAGTAGGTCACCCAAGTCGATCAGATGGCTCGGGCCGCTGCCGAGAGAGGGTGAGGAGTAGTAGGATGCCCCATACAGATTATGTTGACTCTGTCATGAACGACGGACCCAGATTCCACCCAGACATATCTGGTAAGAGCTCCCCGAACCTGTCACTCGAGCCATCAAGGTAAATCCTGTGCCAGCGGGTCACCCAAGTCGATCGGATGGCTTGGGCCGCTACCGAGAGATGGGTCACCCTTAATTTATGCATGTTTTCTCTTATTAGTTTCGCTATCGACTCCACTATCTCTAAGTGACGCCTGACTCCAGCAACGGTAAGTGGTCGGGTCTCACTCGGGGGTTGGTAAGAGAGTGTCTATTCGGTAGACATTCTTTTGTGCCCAACCCTTTTGTATCTCTAAGTGATGCCCGACCCCAGCAACGGTAAGGGGTAGGGTATCACTCGGGGGCTGGTAAGAGAGTGTCTATTCAATAGACATTCTCTGTGCCTGACCCTTTTGTATCTCTAAGTAACACCTGACCCTAGCAATGGCAAGGGGTCGGGTCTCACTCGGGGGCTGGTAAGAGAGTGTCTATTCGGTAGACATTCTCTGTGCCCTACCCTTTTGTATCTCTAAGTGACGCCCGATCCCAACAACGGCAAGGGGTCGGGCCTCACTTGGGGGCTGGTAAGAGAGTGTCTATTCGGTAGACATTCTCCGTGCCCGACCCTTTATCACATTAAAACCTAGAGGCAAGGTGTGCAGAAACAAACGCTGAGTAAAACTGGTTAGACCATAAGAAACCTATGCCCCAGTGGCTACGGCATTTTTTCTCACTAGCGTGATCAGAGTATTTGTCCCCACACCCCGAGCTTTAGCCTCTGCCTTCCTAGGAAGGGTTTGGGGGGGCCCACTGGTGGAATCTCCATCGAGGAGAGGCCAGCAGGTCGCCCAAGTCGATCGAACGGCTCAGGCCACTGCCAAGAGACGGTTAGGGAGCAGTAGGATGCCCCATGTGGGTAAGGCCGACTCCATCACAGACGATGGACCTGGATTTCACTTGAACATATCTGGTAAGAGCTCCCTAAACCCGTCACTTGAGCCATCGAGGTAACTTTACCAACCCCCATTCTACTTTTCCAGTGCATGACAATTCATTCATCCATTCTTATGCATGCATTCATACATTCATCCCATACATCCAAGCATTGCATATGTAATTATTGCAAGGATTCGCGTCGCATCACGAAGTGGTAGTCGTCTCATTCGACATGAGTGACAACTGACCGGGGTTCGAAGGCTAGCCCGCAAACGGCTCGAGGTCGCCTTGCGTTGAACAGAGCTAGGGGAGAAAATATAGATGAGCCCCAACAACCTTTGCCCAACATGCTTAGAAGCGGATAGGATCATCTCAACCTTCTCATTTGATCCTCACCTCGAGCCAAACCCATAGAATCTCCATCGAGAGAAAGCCAGCGGGCCACTTGAGTCGGTCTCCGGAATGACTCGGGCATCTACTGAGAGGTGGGTTAAGGAGCAGTGGAATGCCACATTAGGGCTATGCTGACCCTGTCATGAACGACGGACCCAGATTCCACTCGGACATACCCGTTAGTGAGCTCGCTAAGCGCGACACTCGAGCCATCGAGGCAAGTGTCGTTAGCTCAACCCCTCTAGTTGTGGAAACCATGGTTGGGGTGATGCATAAAACACGACCGACCCCTACCGAGCCCAACAGGGCTCGGGAGCTCGAGCCACCTGACCCCAACTCAAGAATCTGATCGACCGAGGTTCGAAGGCCGACCCATGAAGGGCTCGAGTCTGCCTCATGTCAAACAAAGCTAGGGAGAAAATACAGATGAGCCCCAGCGACCTTTGCCCGACCACTCAAAAGCAGATAGGGTCATCTTGACCTTCTTGTTTGATCCTAACCTCGAGCCAAGCCCACAGAATCTCCATCAAGGGGAGGCAGCGGGCCACCTAAGTCAGTCTCCGGAATGACTCGGGCATCTGTCGGGAGGTGGGTTAAGGAGCAGTGGAATGCCACATGAGGGCTATGCCAACCTCATCATGAACGATGTACCCGAATTCCACTTGCACATGCCTATTAGCAAGCTCACCAAGCACGTCACTCAAGCCATCGAGGCAACTGACGTTAGCTCAACCCCTCTGGTTGTGGAAACCACGGACAGGGTGACAATCACAAAGACGAGCTGACCCTTGATCGGACCCCCACTGCGCGTGGGGGCTCAAGGAAAGTTAGACTCACAAGGAGACCGAATGCGCGGTCGCAAAATGATGTCTTAAATCCTAGGGAGGGGATATGTACAAAAAAAAACTAAGGATAACGTTTCTAATACAAGAGACGTTTTCTCCTACTAGTTTCGCTATCGTCTCTCTCAATCTTTATTGACACCCAAACCCGGCAACGGCAAGGGGTCTGGTCTCACATGAGGGCTGATAAGGGTATATATATACCCATTCTAAAACAGTCACCGTGCATGACCCCTTCCTCATGTTAAAAACCTAGAGGCAAGGTTTGCGGAAACAAACGACTGAGTAAGGCTGGTTAGACTGCAAGAAACCTACGCCCTAGTGGCTATGGCACTCTTGCTCACCAGCGTGATCAGAGTTTCTTGCCCACACCTCGAACTCTATGGTCTTAACAATAGGAAGGGTCAGAACGCATTAATCCCTTTTTACACATAAAAAGGGAGAAAGATCAAATTTGTTCAACTGAAACAAAAGAACAGATTTGATCAAACAAAACAAAATGACAAGCTTGTTTAAAACACAAGGGTCAGAACTTGTCCGCTTATTACGAAAATGACCACTCGACCTAATTAACTAACTAGCCCCTCTAGGGGAGACTATGTCTTCTATCCTATCGGCCAGGTAATAGGAAAGGGGAGCCACCACCGTTTCCATCTTCTCTAGCTCATGGACTTCATAACCAGACCCATAGCCATGGCTCATCGCCTCTAGATCGATGATGTCCCCATAATGAGAACGGGCAATCGTGAAGGACTGATTGACCCCGGTGCGAAGGGCATTCCTCTCGAGCTGGAGCACCCGAGCCATGATCTTGATAGCAAGAGACGTGAGCGAACTGGTCCCCTCCAACCACACTACCTCAAGGTTGTCACAGACCACTTCGAGGGCAGCGCTCAGGATACCGAGCTCATCGCTCTCATCGCTCATCGCTCAAAGGGACGAAAAACATAAGTCACGATGAAATCTGACTAAAATAGGAAAAACAGAGGAATTGATGAGTCACCTTAGTGCCATTGGGCGACAGATGCATTTGGGGGACAAACCCCTGACCCATGCTCCACCTCATCGGAACGAGGCCATTTCAAGCCCACCCCCTACTCCTGGGCAGAGGGGCTCACCCCTGGCAGGTCCTAGGTCACATTGGCAGAATGCCCTGCTCCCCTTAGCGCTTGGGGTGTGACGGCGGAGCCACCCGCCTTCGCTAGCACCTCAGGTGCGAAGGCAGAGCCACCCGCCTCTGTTGGCTCCTAGGGCAAGCCGACGGTATGACCTACCACCGCTAGCTCTATAGACGTGCCCTCCCCTCCATGGAATAGGAAGGGTCCCGACGCCTGTAAGGATGAACCGACGCCTGTCAGCACTTCCTCATTCTCTAGGTTGTCCCACTCGATATCGTTGGCTACCTCCATCACCTCGTCGTCATCTCCATCATCATCCTCATCATCGCTGTCAGTGTCCTCCCCTCATTCCTGCACCCACAACTTCAGCAGCTTCTTCCTCTTCTTGTCATCCTTTGTCTTCCTCAATCATTCGCCCTCGGTGCAATTCACCTTCTTGAGGTAGAACCACTACGAGTGCCACCCCTTATTGGACGTTGAGAGCCGCATGGAAGAGTACTCGCCGACCTGATTGTTCCAAAGTTGGATGTCGGCACACCCCATCGGCATGTGTAGCTCCTGCCTGCCACCCTTCTCTCTCTTCTTCTAGAGGCTGACGGTGAAGAAATACCTCCACAAGTTGAAGGGGGTTGATCCCCAGGAATCCTTCGCATAGCACCACGAACGTCGCCATGTGCTGGTCCTATTGGGATTGAGATGCTGCAGCTTAATCTTGTAGAAGTGCAGTAGCCCCTAGAGGAATTTGTGGACAGGGGTCGCGAGCCCATGCTCGTGGAAGTGGGCGAACGACAGCATGTAGCCATCGAGCGGCGATGGTGAATCCTCATCACCGGGTAGCAACCACTCCTCAGCTGAGGTTCGCGTGCAGAGAAGACCTCAATGAATGAGGCCCTCCATGCGATGGGAGCTGATGTCAGAATGGCACCACAGATCCATTAGAGGTGGAGGCGGATGGATGCGAGCTCAATGGTGGTGGAGGAGCAGAGGCTACAGATCTAGGGCTTCGGTGGTGGACTAGCAAGCATGGTAGATCCAAAACAGTGATGGCGGACAAACAGAGAAGGTAAGGTTGTAGTTTTGGTGTGTAGAGACATCAAGGGGAAGGCCACTATTTATAAGGCAGAGCGGGGCGAGAAGGTGAACCATCCACCTAGATTCACACGCCCGTTGTGCCATGACACGACACCTCCCTCCGAAGATCGTGCACATGCAATCTCTAGCCATGCCCTCAAAGGACACATTGGATAACAATTCGCCCAATCGATAAGTTGAGAACCATCGTAGGTAAGGAGGGATACAGAGCTGAAAATATTCCTATGGCCCATTTAGGCCTAGGAGTTTGAAGGCTAGCCCACCGATGGGTTCATGGCCGCTTCGGGGCACCCTAAGAGTGAGGGGTGGGAAGGGATGGGCTCGCTAGCAGCTAGTACCCAAGTGCCCGAGCACCACGGGCATCCCAACCCACGTTCAAGTCTCGGTCGGATACGATCCATGGTTTTTCCTTGAAGAAAGGCAGAGAGTCCATGGGACCGATCAAATGGACCCGAGAACTATATGGATTGACCGCTGAGAATCTGGAGTCGGTCACCAGCTGACCCAAGCTAGACCCCCATGAACGAGATGTTGGGGCCCCACTCAGACTAGCCTGTTAACAGCTCATCGAGCACCATGATTCATCCAAAGAGGCAAATCACAGCATGGCACAACCCCTCCATTTTTATTAGAAAAAATGCTCAAGGGAAAATGATCACAAAGACGAGCCAACCCTCGATCGGACCCCTGCTATAGGTGGGGGCTCAAGGAAAGTTGGACTCGTAAGGAGATCGAATGTGCGGTCGTAGAACGATAGACCCCCATAGGGGTCGAAATTAGGAAAGACCTTTTTTTGACCCATCAAATCTCATGGCTATATCCCCAAGGGGTCCGATCATGATGAAAGAGAATCGCCGTCCCCAGGACATGCCATGGGCGATAAAGGAAGGCCAAGGCCCTTAGAGTCCTTCCATTCAAAAATGCCTCCAAAGGAGTTTTCTACTCCTCTGTGGACTTGGGGGCTTCTGTCGGGGACCAATACTAGGGTACCCGAAGAGGAGCTAATAGTCATCAACATTAATTCATCCGAGCAGTCAAGAGCATGACTACAGCTCCAACTGACCCCTAGGTGCATAGGCTCCACCTCGCCTGACCTCTAGGGGAGGGCTCTACCTCGCCCGATGCTAAGGTCACGGGCTCTGCCTCGCCCGACCCCAAGGCCGCGGGCTCCATCTCGCCTGACCTCAAGGCCATGGGCTCTACCTTGCCCGACCTCTAAGGGAGGGCTCTGCCTCGCCCAACCCCAAGGTCATGGGCTCCGCCTCACTCGACCCCTTGGGTGCAAGTTCCACCTCGCCCGACGGGGACCCATACCACCGCTAACCACTCTAGATCCAAGCGTATGGGCCTAGGTCAAAGCTCTAACACTAGGGAAGAGTCTAGCATGCCTCGATGTAACCCGTGGCCATGATAGACCATACCAGAGGGTTCACATCAAGAACAGTGTCGAGCGTGCTGGTGCTATTCTGCCTAACCCTCATACGAACGATGATAGGCGCGTCAGTTCACCACGACGTTCGCCGAGACGGGATAGAATGCCATGACCGGCAGATGATGCCTACGCATGGCACTGATGATGGACAAGGCCACAACATGGAGCTATCCCTATTGACATCTATAGGATCGACAAGACCCATATGAAGGAGAAGGACCCGACGATCCTGAAGGCCTTCTTCTCTCTCTCTCTCGTTCTTCTCTTTTCCTCTGCTACAACTTGTGCCTCCCCTTGGCTTATAAAAGGGAAAGTAGGGCATCCCATGAAGGGGATCGGAACCGATTGACTCATCGAGATCCAACCTAGATCCGTACAAGAGCACTACACAAACACTCGGCTGAGCAGCAGTTGAGCTCTCAGCACCCATTCATTCTTTCTACCAGAGACTTGGGATCATTTCCCTCTCTCGTCCGTTTGTAACCCCTACAATAAACTTTCAGTGCTAGTAACATGAGCAACAGCAACGAACTGGACACAGGGACTTTCTGCCCGAACTAGTATATACCTCGTGTCCTCTAAGCACACCATCCCAGCTAGACGCGCAACATTAGAAATTTACTCGTCGGTGGTAACTCAAAACACCGACACTGAGCCACCGACCATTTTTTCATCCAATTTGATATTGCTATTGAGAATGTAAGGCTTTGCTTACTTAGCAAAAATAGTAGGTAAATGGTCTTCCACTAGGACAGGGATTTTTTGGAATTGTTTAATCAATTCTTGTAATCTAGACCCCTTGCTAATTGATTCTGATTTGGATCAAGATTTGCGAGGATGCGGCAGCTGTTTTGGCTTGGGCCTGTATAGTGCACACATGTGGCAGGGCACATATGAAATTCCATTAAACCGGTCACAGTGACATCACTCGACATCAAGTCCTGGTGCTCATCCGGTGTGTCATCCCACACCATTACACCACAGGCCCCGTTTGATACAAAGTATTTTTAGAGTTTAAAAAAATACCATGATTTTGTGAAATACTTTGGTTTTAGACTGTCATGAAGTGTTTGGGCGCAATAAACTTTATGTTTTTGAATACCATAATATTGCTGAAACTATAGTCTTTTTGGAGTTTTAAAAACTCCACTTTATACCTCTTTCCGAGAGACTAGCGCCCGGATGTCCGGACACCCGCGCCTACTGCCTGCCTATTTTCAATAATGATACCCTCAATGGCGCCTATGGATGTAGCTTTGTGCTCGCTTTTGTCTCATGCTCCGTGCCTGCTGCCTGTCCATGGATGCAGCTTCATGCTCCGCTTCGCCTCGTGCTCCCCGCGCTTACTGCTTGTCCATGGATAGCTTTGTGCTCCGCGCCTACTGCCACGCCCATGGATACATTTTTTGCTTCGTGCCTGCTGTCGCGCCCACTTCACTTGCCGCACGCACATGGGGGGCCACTGCGCCCGAGGGGACCACCTTTGCCTGCACCCCTTGCCGCGCCTACTCATGAAATAATTGCAACATAAATCATTTGCTGCAACATACGTCCTAAACAGATGAAACATTTACAACAAATACTTGCAACATATGTGTATGGGCACTACAACATATACACCATCCAGATAAAACACTTTAACATACGTTTGAAACAGCTAAAACAATTGAAACATACACTCGCAATATACGTATATAGCCAGCGCAACATATGCAACATCCAGATAAAACACTTGCAACATACGTTTGAAACAGCAAAAACATTTGAAACATACACTTGCAACATACATGTATAGTCATCATTGCAACATATGCAACACCAGATCTACTTTTGCAACATCTAGATGAAACATATGCAACATATATCTGAAACGCATGAAACATAGGTTGCAACATGTGCTCATCTACTTGCTGCCCCCCAATGGACGCTCGTTGACGTGGAGCTTGATGTCGGCATAAAGCTCGATGCCACGACACGGAGGTTGACCCTTGGTTGTGCACAGCGCGAGTCCGGGAAGGAAGGCGTGAGGTGCGTGTTGACGGTAGTTAACAACCATTATAAACCATTAATTAAATATGTATAAGGGCATAAATATAATCACCAATGAAAGTTTAGGGGTTTAAACTAATAAATTTCACGAGCTTTGGTGATTTCATGACTACAGGAGGATTTATCCAGAAAACAGCCCTCGGGACCACTGTCATACACTCCAAACAAGTAAACCGATGACAACAAGTGACTCAACCCGCAAAACCTATGAAAGACAATTCAAGATGGAGCCCAAGCCTTGCCACCAGAAGGAGGAGCCCACCTATCACTATAGTGGGCCACCTAGCCCACTAGGGAGGCCACCTAGCCTATAGGGGTGACCCATCGCCCTCCGCCGTCGAGTACTCTTTCCTACGATCTACACCGTTGATTCTAAGGCGGTTTTAGGTCGGTTCATCCAATGGTGGTCGGGAGAGTTGACGCGGATTGATGATGTGGCAATTCCTTGCCCCTGCTCCTCCTAGAGTCCTTGCCCATTACTCCACCTTGAATCCTTGGCCGCTACTCTACCAGTGGCCTATATATAGTAGCCCCTACCCCCCTCCCTCACCAGATCCTAAAACCCCAATTCATATCCTCCTCATTAGAATCAGAGCTAGCTCTGAAGATGTAGAAGTAGAATAGCTCTAGTTGAGAGTTAGGGAGAGTTGAGCCATGCTCAAGTTCTGGAGAAATCTTCGGAGGTTGGGTAAATTTTTGTATCTTACCTTTGCAAGACTTATGCTTTAATATAGTTATCTTCTCTATTCACTTTTATGCCTTTCATGTGTATGGTTAGTATAGTTATCATATCTTAGCATGGGATCTTCGCTCGCATTGAGTGCTCTAGTTATTATGTGTGATTAGAGTAGTAATTAATAGTATAGACGCGGTGTCTAGACTATGAGTTACCTGAGATTGCACCCAACCCCATGGATAGTTGTGGTAGCCCCAGGTGGTGACAGCCTCGATGGCCGATGTAGTCCACCACGTTTGGATTAGTGTTTGTAGGACCATAGTCAGAGCTTTCTAGTCCCTTTCTCATCCCTTTCTATGGCTAGTGTTTTGTGTCCCAAAGTGCTATTATGTATGATCGCTATATCTACCCATGCTTTAGTTATACCCTCTAGTCTAAACTAGAATAGAACCGAAGTGATAGAGAAGTAGGAACCTTGAACTCAACTGTTGTCCTCTCAATTTAGCTAGACTACTCATTTATATACCATGGAATTCTCCTATGTGTGTTATTATTCATAACTCTTATCATCATCAACACCTACCCCACTTTAGTTCAGTTGGTATACTAGTTAGTAGATACATGATGGTGAACTATCAACTTCTTTAACCATTGTTTCCCTGTGGATAAATACAATACTCTAGAATACTCCTGGGTGAAAGCTACAATGGTATCCGTGTGCTTACGAATTTATCTATGTGCGTTTAAAAATACCAACGGTGCGGCGAAGCGCCGCGCGAGACATAAGCGGTGCGAGGCGCGAGCAACACAAGGCATGAGGTGTGGGTGGGTGAAAGGATCAAGGATGCCACCTAGAGGGGGTGAATATGCATTTCTAAAAATTAACACCTTCAAATATGGAAACGATTAGTGAAGAAAATTCCAAATCAGAGAGATAAACCCCTAACAAGACAACCATAGAGAATACAAGGTATATAGAATATATCAAGGAGCTACAACCCTGCAACACAAAGTTAGAGCAACAATTAAATAAAATCAGCTCGGTCCCCAGATACCGAACGTGTTCGGTATCAATACCGGACGCGTCTGGTATACTCGGTTCTGCAGACGGTAGCCCAACTTACTCCTTTTGATTTCTCCTTTCTCACCAAGTTGCAGGCACCTACTAATGACCTATTGACAAGCTGAAGCAAAACAAATAGATCACAAATACCAAGTGAAAAGAAAGATCGAGACATGATATTTGTTTTACCAAAGTTCGGACTTCGTCGAGTTCTACTCTCGTTGAGGGGGCTGCGAGCGACCCAGCAAAGGTCAGCTCTAGAGAACCACGAAGGTCACTCTAGCCTGAGTCCTTTTCAACTCCTTTTCCTCCTTCCACTAGTTAATCCATTCCCTTGCGGCAGTGGAACTGAACCGTTACAAACTTCCCGAGGCACACCACAATCTCTTGGGTGCTCTCCGGTGACACCTAGCCATCTAGATCCGAAGAGTCCAAGAGTAACAAATGCAAATCACGAGATTAATAAATATGCACAAATGCTCAAGGGTGGCTTGTTCTCAATTTGGATCTCACTCAACCCACAAGATGGATTTTGCAAATTGGATCAATCACTCCGTAAGAGTGGGTTGGAGAGTGTTCTCAAGGCTCAAAAACATGTATAGAAGTTAGCAGAATCTGCAGCCTCCAAAGGTGGAGGCTTGGGGGTATTTATAGATCCCACTCAAAAACTAGCTGTTTTATAGCCGTTGGAATACCAATCACGTCCGGTATCAATACCGCCTGCACAACGCCAACGATCACTAAGTTAGTGGCGCATGCGAGGCGTCGGAACTCCCGATGCTTGCTAAAACTTCTGACTCCCAAAACTCCCGACACTTGTCAGAACTCCCGACGAACTAAATCGAGAACACCAAGGAAGTTTCTGTGAGCCAGCCAATACCGGACACGTCCGGTATTTTTAGCCACAGCAAGGACAAGTTAGCTCTAGTGTCTCTCTCTTACTCAAACTTCACATGGGTTGCCTTGAACACTTATGAATAATCATCTATCAACATGATGCAACCCTCTTAATAGTACGACATACCTATTTACTCAAGATCAAATGAAACCAGAGTTTGAACCGCTTGAGTTGACTTCCTTTAAACCAAATGCCATAACTCTCAATCTTCATCAAGTGAGGGTGTCACCATGTCAACTTTGATTTTCTTCTTGAGCATAGCCATCTTGAGCATGTGACTTGACTTCATTCAATAAATGTGAGTTGACTTCTAATGTATCAAGTCACTTCCAATAATATATCCAATTGTATTTGATCCTCTATTTCAATGTGACCATCATAGTTTGATTAGTACCTCAACTAAATGCAAGTACTTTCTTCTGCACCCTAGCTAGGTTCCTCGATCGCCAAGCCATCACTTGCCCTTCATCCTTGCTTAGTACCTCGAAGCCTTTCCTTGCTATCTTCACCATCTCAAGGCATTGTCACACTTTGTGTTGAATCAACCTTTAAGATCATTTGTATAATTGTCTTTCAATGTAGCAAGCCTTAGAATGCGAGACCAATCCATATGCAATTCCTCATGTCTCATTAGTTATTTTCTCAATGTGCTTGCTTTACCATACCATATAGAAATCCCATAATGAGTAAGCCTTACATGAATTATATTTGCATTGTTGTCTTGTATTTGAACTAGATTGTTTATACAACAACACATCATTTTGGATTTCATCAAATAGCTATGAGATAACCTATTTTCTGTCCAACACTTACCATGTGTTTGGTTTGGGGACCAAGAGGGTCAGGTTGGACCCAACCCAGTTTTAGGGATGGGTCGGACCCCTTTCTTGTTTGGATAGGGGGTTAGGTTCATCCCACGTTTTTTGTTTGGTTAGAGGGTTGGGTTGGGAAGGACTGAACCGCAGACACATGGGGCCCACATGTCATTGTCGGGGTCTTCTTTCTCCTTGCCCTCTTCTCTCTCCTCTGCCGCAGCCACTGCTTCGCACCGGCGCCCGCGCTGCCTGCCCCACGCCAGCGGTCGAGCCCCGCACCGACTAGGGAGTGGAGGTGGAGCACCTAGAGGCCCGCACGCATCGTTGGGTGCCCTCGGTTCGCTCCACGGTGGCTCGAGGCTAGCCGGCCACAAGCACAGGGGCCGACGGCGGGGCAGCTTCGCGACGACGAACTGCGACGGTGGAGGGGAGCCCCGGCGTGGTGGTGTTGGAGCTTCACCGGGGTGGATAAGTGGCTGCGGACCCGGAGGCAAGCTGGGAGGCGGAGGAACGGCGGCAACAGTTCTGCTCAGCCATGGCGGTCGCATCTGCGGGCAGCAGCAGCGCGGGAGGGAGAGCCTAGGCGTCCTCGGCAGCTCCGCATCGCGTGGAGAGCCAACGGCCGCGCCCCGCACCGCCGCCGCACCAACTCCGCGCCCTCCCCCGGCGGCCACGGCCCGCACCAGCTTCGCGCCCTAGCCCCGCGCGCCCTAGCCCCGCGCGCCCTAGTTCATCCCACATGGTCCGCTCGATTTGGAGGGATGAGGCCAACCCATATCTAGGAGCATATTCTCTGCTGGGTTCAACCCAGTTTCACCCAACCCACAAACCAAACAGCGCGTCATCTCAGTCGAACCTGGGATATCCCAGTCCAGCCTCCAAACCAAACACACATTAGTAAAACGGTTAGCCCTTTAATCACGTTGTCATTCAATCATCCAAAATCCACTAAAGGGCTAGATGCATTTTCAGTGGGGCGCGGGAGGCGCGGGGTAGGTCGGACGGATGTTCGGTAGAGAGCATTATCGTACCTTTTTTTTTTAACCACGGTTTTACACATCAATAATTCTAAAACTACAGTTTCTTGATACTATAATTTCTTAATACTAAATCATCCAAACAAGGTGTGCCGCGAAGACATGAGCTACTTTATTACAATACATTCATGATGGGAAAATTTAACCGAGAAGAATTTCTTTTTTGGTGAACATGTCCGTTGACGTGTAGAAGGTAGAAAAATTAGAATATATATCGAAGTCTTCCGTTCAAAGAAAAGTCCTCCATAACGTGCCAGCCTGAAACCATCTCCCTCAATGGCTTCTTTAATCATGATGCAATCTGTTTCTCCAGCTGGTTTGTTCCCTTCATGCCAGCCATGCTGGTAGGAAGTTCAGCTTGAAAAGCATCTCTGAGATTGCTCAAATTACCAGCTCCAGCTTGTAAAACATCTCCACTGCAGTCCTCTATCACAAACCCCCATCCTCCCTTTCCGGACTTGTTTACTGTTTCATGGGAGTCATTGTCCCATGTTTAGCAAAAAAAAATATTTCTCGTTCACTTGAAAATTGTCACAAAGAGAAAATTATTTTTATTCTAAGAAAGTTGTTATATAGATTTAAAAGAAAAACATTCCAAGTTTGTGAAATTGTTCTACGTTCTAGTGAAAATGGTTTCTTTCTTTAATAAAAAATGGTCGACCTTAATAAAAATATTTTTTTAAAAAAATCATCTGCTAATTCACAATTTCTAATAAATATCCATTACTATTTCTGTTATTTAAAACTAATAATGTTGTACTGGTCATTGATAGGACCATGGAGAGGATAGACATGAAATCGAATACAAATCTATATACTTAATAATAAAGAGATAAAATTTCTCTCCACCTATTTTTTTAGTCCAGCTTTCTCTAACTATCAGACAATCGAGAGTCTTCCGTCCGGACTTATATATATAATCCGTACTCATACGAGTTAGAATAGGTCTTGTATAACGCGATACGGAGTTGGTTTCCAATTCTTCTTTTATCCACCGTGGATTCAATTTGTTACAATGGAATTGTTTTCTGACTCCATGACGGTTTTCAATTTCTCTTTTCTGATTTCTCCCTGACGGTACAGTTTTCCGTGATTTCTAATTTGTTTTCCTTTTCTGTTTTTTTAATCAGCAAGATTTGTTTTTCGAGGCCACATTTGCATCACGTGATCAGGTTTGCAAACTAAAACTAGCACACTAGCACAGTCTAAATCCAATACGAGACCAGTTAAGCCATGCACGTGTAGGCCATGTTCGTTTGAACTTATCATCTTGGCTTATCAACTATAGTATAATGTTTTTCTTTTATAATAAATCAACGAACAATACTTTTCAGCTTGGCTTTTCAGCGTAACGAGTCATCTAGGTAATTTTTCTTTGCATCGTTTTTTTTTGCATGGCCATTCCTGTCTTCTTTCCGTTTTTTTTCTAGAGTATCTTCTTCTTTTTCTATATATAAACATCAAAATAAAAAATAAGTAATAAATCTAATATTATAGATTTTTGAACTCTTGACTCACTAATTCACAAATATACAAATATTCCGAGCACTAAACTATTGGTGCACTTTTGATTAGAGATAAAACTTATTTTAATTATTAGAACATGGATCAACGATCAAAGCATGAACTGAAATAATTTTAAAAAGTTTGCTATAAAATAAATGTATCTCCAAACTTATTTTATTAGAACCTGGATTAGCCCATTGTTCATCATAAAATGAACTATAGCCTTCAAATTTTTTAAAAAGGTAAAACATAAACAGATATATACTATTTTCATCCGTATTTTACGTTAACATTTAATAGTTTTTTCTTTCTCCCGTTACAATACACAGACATGTTGCTTTCTTTTTTAGTCTGTAAGTCCACGTAGGAGTTTGTCGCTATTTTTTTATATTTTATTTTGCCTGCAAGTCAAATCTGACTCTTAGACTTCTTATTAAGTCGGCTACTTCCATACTCTTTCATTCCCATGGTTCCTAATATGACATTGTCATATTATTAACGATATTAACTTTATTATGCATGTCATGATCATCATAAAATAAATTATAGCCATTAAAATTTATGAAAAAAGTAAAATATAAATAGATATATAACATTTTTGTCCTTATTTTCTGTTAATGTATGTTAGTTTTTTCTTCTCCTGTTGTAATCATATGGATATATTTGCTAGTAAATATAGGAGGGAGAGAGAAAGAAAAAACAAAAAAAACAAGAAATTGCAACGAACGGCCCAGGAGAAGGCCCGTGTGCGCTCTCCCCGGGCCGAACAACCGCCGGCCGTCCGCCGCATTCCCCTCCTTCCCTCTCGCACGAGTCGCACCCGCACCTCCCTCGCCGCATTCCCCTAATGCCCCTTCCGTTCACTCACGCACCCCTCTCGCTCTCCGAGACTCCGACGATTGGTGTCTCGCCCCCCTCGCTCTCCGACGACTGGTGGGCGGCCGGCGCCGGCGCCGCCCTACGCCAGGTTCCGAGGTCTTCGTCGGTCTCTTCGCCGGCGACGAGCACCCACCAGGTATCCCCATCCTTCTCTTAATCTCTTCCCTTCCTGCTGTGCGAAGCCGAGCACCCAAACCCTAACCTAAAGCTATTTGGCTATTTGATGCCTCCTAACCTCGAACCTTTTTGAAAAATTATCGGGTGTATATTTTTGCACCCATGTCCCTTCGCTGGGTCCGCCCCTGTTAGGAGCTAAAAACTTGCTGACCTAATTTGGCGTCCTGTAGCCAATGGTTGATAAGATTTTGGCTTTCATAATATTGTGTTCAGTTTTAAGGACGCTAACTTATTTTATTCCTTTTGGTGTATTTTCAGCTGAAAAAAAAGTTCTAGCCAAACATAATAATGGCTATGGTTGATGAACCTCTGTACCCGATCGCTGTACTGATTGATGAACTGAAAAATGAAGATATTCAGTTGCGCCTTAACTCCATCAGAAAGCTTTCTACAATTGCCCGTGCATTGGGTGAAGAAAGAACAAGGAAAGAGATGATTCCATTCCTTAGTGAAAACAATGACGATGAAGATGAGGTGCTTCTTGCAATGGCGGAAGAGTTGGGCGTTTTTATTCCTTATGTTGGAGGTGTAGAGCATGCACACGTTTTGCTTCCACCACTGGAAACATTGTGTACTGTGGAGGAAACCTGTGTCAGAGACAAGGCTGTGGAATCACTTTGTCGGATAGGAGCACAGATGAAGGAAAGTGATATTGTGGACTGGTTTGCCCCTGTCGTAAAGGTATGAGGACTACTTTTATTGTGATAGGTTTCGATCTTTTCTTATTCACTCTGACAGAAAAAGAAGTATTCACACCAATTTAGGCCAAAGCTGTAGTTATACATGCTTCTAACTTATTAGAAATACACATAAACGTGTTTTTCTTTTACTGCTGTCAAACTTTCTGTGATTCTATAATCATTACCGGTGCTTCATAACACTGTGCAGAAGCTTATTGAATATCTTCATGAATTTATAACTCTACATTCTCAGTTAACAAGTTACTGGAGTCATCATCAAATTTACAATATGTATTGGAAGTGGTTCACTGCCACAGGATCATCTAGGCTATTGTGTTTTTACTTTGAACAAGTTCCACAGGATTATCTAGACTGTTGTGTTTTTATTTTGAAAATCTGTTTGTTTGCCATTTTACTAGCTTTTAATATAATTTGCCTATGCCCATCATAAAATCATGACGCTATCTATTTACTTGTCAAATGTCATCAACAATCTTTATTTATTGTTGTATAGTATTGGGAGTATGCTTTACAACAATAAAAAGGGCGTACCCAGTGCAGAGAGCTCCCGCTGTGTGCGGGGTCTGGGGAAGTGTCAGTGGCAAGCCTTACCCTCGCCTGTGCAATGCGAGGAGACCGCGACTCGAACCCGGGGCCTTCCGGTCACATACAACAATCATTTAGCTTATTCCATTAGTAACTTATATTTCATTTCTAGTGAACTAGTTTTCTACATGTTTAATAAACTAATCTTTGTTCTTAAGTTCCGTGTTATGGATTTAGTTAAATTAGTTATGATTGTCTACCGCATACGAAAAGAGGGCACTTCATTCAAAATTATATAACGAACACAAAACACTTGTGTATGTGGGAAGTACAATTACATTCTACACTGTTCTATATCTTTTAGCAATTAACTGGACACACTTGATCAATTCAGAGGTTGGCGGCAGGCGAGTGGTTCACTGCTCGAGTTTCGTCATGTGGCCTTTTTCATATCGCCTATCCTAGTGCACCTGAGCAACTGAAGGCAGAACTGAGGACAATTTATGGCCAGTTATGCCAAGACGACATGCCTATGGTACGAAGAGCTGCTGCTTCTAATCTTGGAAAGTTTGCTGCAACAGTTGAACAAAGTCATTTGAAGACAGAAATCATGTCAATATTTGATGATCTAACTCAAGATGGTACATCGTACAGATATTTTTACCACTGCTTTATTAAGTTATCTCTTTTGTTTTGTGGATGATTTGCTTTAGTTCCGTGCATACGACTCATACATCTTTGTTTTATTATTTAAATTTTGTTCTCAACATATTGTTATTTATTGTACCATTGGATTTTACTATTGGATTACTTTTGTGCTTTGCACCTGCATTTTGACTTTAGTTACTTTTCTTGTTTTACTAATTTCACAATAATTAATTGACGTTTATTGCTCTATTCTGTTTTGTGCCACTGTAAATCCTTTAATATTCTTTAGCAATTTGTTTTTCTATACGTAATAGACATGATGCACAGTCGAATATCTTTTTTTGCCTGTTGGCTGCCGCAATCTGTTGTTACAATTATCAATTTTAATACAAATACCATTGCTATTGTAACCTGCTTAGCTATGCAAAATTGTTCTTATGTGCTTATTATCTTATTCACGGTCCTCCTGTTTTCATCAAGCTCAAATAGACATCATGATATAGAAGGTTTTTTGTTGCCTTGTAACTTGTAAGCTTAACTGTATTGGGAAAATTTGTTCTGTAGCACTGAAATATCGCAAGAATCGTAAAATACCACCGAAAGAATCTGTCACCGGGAAATACCACTGAAAGATCAAAACGTTAACTAAATATAGCATCCCATCATATTTTCACCGAAAGCATATTTTTCTTCCTTGGACAGAACATAACCAGGCTTGAAATGGCATTTATCCCTTAGGCTCACCTTATCATCAATCTCACCTCAGCGCTCACGCCTCTCCCATGCCGGCGACCAACTTCCCCTCCCCCGCCCGCGGCCATGCGACCCAATGTTATCAAGTCGTCCGATCAATCGCGATTAGTCGTCCTAGTCGGTATCCTAGACTCGATTAGAGGCTACAACTCGATTAGGCTGATTAGTTTTTTGGTCGTCCGATTAGTCGTCAACTAGGGGGTGGACGACCGGAAGCGAAATGGAATTGCTGGGTAGCTTAGGACATGGGCTGGCTTAGGCCACTTGTGCTCATGTTTTTCAGCCCAATTTGCAACCTCACATGCAGCCACCACCCTAGAGTCATCTTCATGCTTGATTTGTACTCTAGAACATATAATATATTAGTATAGGATACTAGTCCTGATATATATAGGATGACTAGGAGACGACTAGGACCGACTAGTCGCCCTGGTTGACAACTAATCAGGACTTGTCGCCTGGTCGGTCCCATGGCGACTAGGATCGACTAGATGACTTGATAGCATTGACACGACCTCCTCTCGCCCCCTCCCCCTGGGGTGACCCAGCCACTCTTGCTTGCCCCGCCAGGGGCTGACGCCTCCTCTCTCGCTCACCTCCCCCCGACCACGCCACCTACCCCGCCTGACGCTGGTGGAACTGCAACGGCCGGCGAACAGTGTGAGCCTCTGAGGCTGCAAGCGGGGAGATGAGACAGCTGTGGCGGCTGTGCACGCAGTCTGACCAGTGGTGCAAGGCCGTGGAGGCGTCCATGGTCTTGCTCTCTGGCAGTGGCGGTGGAGAGGTGGCCATAGCTGTGCTCTTTGGCGGCGGCAGTGAAGGGGAGAAAAACAATAGGAGGATGGTGAAGAGGGCTGGTCGCCAGCCGTTTCTGTGTCGGCAGGTTGGTACTGGGTAGGGGTATTTTGTTCCTTGTTAATGGAGCTGGATGGAAAATGTAACAGAGTGCTACTTCTAGTTGGTATTATGGTTTTTCAATGGTATATTAGGTTGGTGGGTTCTTTCAGTGCTATTTTACAGTTTTAGTGATCTTTTAGTGCTAGTTGGTACTATGGTTTTTCAATGGTATCTTATGTTGTGCTTTAGGATACCTCCTAGCGTGTGCCCCAAGCAGGGACAACTGCTTCTGCTTTCTCCTGTGGCCCACCTGGTCCACATTGAGGCCCAATCAGCCATTGGCCATCTGAGCCGCAACACATGCATAATTCTTCTCTCAGAGTTGATGATTTAAGGATAATTTATGTTGTGTATGCCCATTTTGTGCCTTTTCACTTGAACCTACTATTACAGACTTGTAAGGAGTCATGATGTTTAATTATAATCATCAATCCTTGAGGCTTGAAAATACTTGAGCTAAGCTCTGCTTTATATTGAAACTCTGTATCAAACCATTTTGTTTATTTTCTTGAAGATAAATCTTAATAACCTTGAATGTTACAAGGCGTCTGTTATATGAAATTAGTTCACAATCAAACCATATGTTACATCAGCTAAGAAGAAACTGTTTGACTTATCTCAGACCAAGATTCAGTGCGACTATTGGCGGTTGAGGGTTGTGCTGCTCTTGGGAAGTTGTTGGAGCCCCAAGATTGTGCAGCACATATTCTCCCAGTTATTGTAAATTTCTCTCAGGTATATCTTACACACTTTTGATGGCTTCATAAATGTTGAGAGAAAAGATAAAGTTGTCAATACTACAACAACAACAACAACAACAACGCCTTTCAGTCCCAAGCAAGTTGGGGTAGGCTAGAGTTGAAACCCACCAAGAGCCCCAAGTCACGGTTCAGGCACAAAGTTGTCAATACTAATTCTCGTAAAATTACTAGACTATAAGATTACCCTAAGGTCTGTCACTAGACAATAATTTGATATGATTAAGTTTCAGCACACTACCATACATGGTTTCAATTGCTTATACTTAACATCTGTCAGGATAAATCTTGGCGTGTGCGCTATATGGTGGCAAATCAACTGTATGAGCTATGTGAAGCTGTTGGTACTGAGCCCACAAGGTGTTTAATCTTTTCTTTATGTTAAAAATGGTGCTTTGACATAAAGTGATTATTGCTTTATACATGGAAAGATTAATCAATGTAATACCATGACTCATTTACTATTGAGACCATTGCCTTTTATAATAGGGGTGATCTGGTGTCAGCATATGTTCGCCTCCTCTGTGACAATGAGGCTGAAGTGCGGATTGCAGCTGCTGGAAAAGTTACAAAATTCTGCAAAATATTAAGCCCACAAATTGCAATCGAACATATTCTTCCATGTGTCAAGGTGTGTTTAAGCATTGCATAAACACTAGTTGAGCTCTGCACCAATATTCAGTGGTTAACTTGTGCCTGTTGTACCCGTAGGAAAAATCAACAGATTCATCTCAACATGTTCGTTCAGCTTTGGCATCAGTTATTATGGGAATGGCTCCTATATTGGGAAAGGTGTGAGCTCTACCAATGAATGCAATGTATCAGTTTGATGGAAAATTACGCTACAGTTATCAGTAGTATAAGTTCTCATTTGTTCTGTTGATAGCTTTAAATTAGTTTATATTCTTTTCTGGAAGGAACATAACAAGATATATGCCCCCCAGCTGTATAATGATCTGTGTTACTAATCTTGAGTTCATGCTGAATTTTAGATAGGTTATTTGGAATTTCTTATTCTTCTACATCTGATCCACATGTGTCCTCAACCTTTCTTTTTTTTTTTTTTTTTTTTTTTTTGCGAGGGCTGAACCTATCAGTTCACTTGGTTGAGATAGGGATATGTTTGCTTTTTTAAAAAAAAGTTATGCTTTTGTAAATCTTTTTGTGTTGCTTTTCTTTTTTTCGTTTCCACATCCTTCTGTGCTAATGATTTGAATATTAGATAGATCCTGTCATTTCATGAGGATATTCCTTCTGATAGTACTGTTAAATATTTGCTGGTCTTTGTTAACATACAACATTACTGCTAATCATTATTGGTACTTGTCAACTGCTAAATGCTGATCTAATTGAACTGACTGTTCCAGTTTTGACCTTTTGTAGGATGCCACTATTGAACAACTTCTTCCCATTTTTCTTTCTTTGCTGAAGGATGAGTTCCCTGATGTTCGACTAAACATTATAAGCAAACTTGATCAAGTTAACCAGGTTAGTGCCTGGCTACCCTGGCAAGCTATGTAGTTTAAGCTATAAACACAGATTTTCCTGCTTGGTCCACAAGTAGTAGCACTTGAAATTTTGTTGGTAATTGGTTGTGTACTTGTGTCGGGTTCATAAACCCAGGGTCCCCGATGGGCCCGCTTCCCAGCAAAAGCTTGGCTCAGCAGACAGCATCACAACAACGCGCGACTCCTAGGGCCGGCCCAGATACCTAACGACAGGCAGGAAGGGCGATCCAGTCTCCGACCGGAAGGCCTAGCCAAGGAGGGAACGAAGCTCGCTTCCGACCCGCTTTTTCCGACCGGAAGGCCTGGCCTGATGGGATAAGTCTCTGTGGTCTTTGTGGGGCTGCAGCAGTCTTTGTGGGGCTGCAACAGCATGGTGGTCTTGCTGCCCAGCATCCTTGACTGGAGGACAGCAGGGACTGGAGGACAACAGTATCTTGACTGGACAGCATCTTAGGACATCTTAGAGGCATCTTAGGACAACATCTTAGAGGACAGCATATTAGCATCTTAGACTAGCATCTTAGACTAGCATCTTGGCATATGCTTGGCTGTCTAGCAGCCTATAAATATGTATCCCCAACCCCTCAGGTTGTCATGGCATTAAGAAATAAACCAGAAAATTGTCCCAACTCCTAGTGTCATCCTCTCTCGAAGAGAGTAAGAATTCTGCTACTACCAAGAGTGAGAATTCAGCGACTAACAACTGGTATCAGAGCCGTACTATCCTGTAGCCTGAGCATCTCCTGCTCATCTCCTTTCCCAGCCACACAACAGCCCCAGCTGCGAGCAGTAGCTCCGGCCGCTCCTGCTCACTCCTCCCCCGCGCTGAAGCAGCCCTCTCCCCACACAGCAGCCCCCTGGTAGCGCGTCATGTCCGCAGGGCAGTCTCAGCGCTCGGTCGCCTCGAGCACGCGGCGTCGGCAGGAGGCCGAACTTGCCGCGGCAGAGGAACGCGAGCGAGCGGCGACAGAGACCGCTGCGGTGGCGGCAAGGGCGTCGAGGCTGGTAGCGGCGGAACTGGCAGCAGCCAGAGCGGCGGCGGCAGCGGCAGCGGAGGTCGAGGCTCTGCGCGGCAGCATCGGCAGCTCCATTTCCGCTGACGACACCGTCGACGCGGACCTCGAGCTGCTAGAGAGGGAGGCAGCGCGAGCGCGGGTGGCGCAGTGGGCAGCCGCGCATGCCCACGAGCGTGGCGGCAGCCCAGACAGGCGCGGACGCGCTGGCGGCACTCCTGGAGGAGGCGCGCACGGCGGTGGCGCTCCTGGGGCAGCCGCGAACGCCCACAAGAGCGGCGGCAGCCCAGACAGGCGCGGACGAGTCGGCGGCGCTCCTGGAGGAGGCGCGCACGGCAATGGTGGCGGACGGGTCGATGGAGAGCGCAGCCTTCACAGGTAGCGTGGCTTCTCTCCCCGGATCGGTACCAATGGGTCAATGGAGAGCGCGGCCTTCACAGGCAGCGTGGCTCTCTCTCCCGGATCGGTACCGTGGTTACCACATGGGCTCCAGGCTGTTGTCAGGGATGTCGGTCCCGGCGGTGGGTGGCCTACCCTCACCAAGACCAACTACGTCGAGTGGGCTGCGGTGATGAGGGTAAAGCTCCAGGTGCGGCACATGTGGGAGGCAGTCCGATACGTCGACGTCGACTACGACCTAGATCGACGGGTGCTGGATGCCCTCATCGCTGCAGTCCCGCCTGAGATGCAGTTCTCGCTTACCAACAAGCGGACTGCCAAGGAGGCTTGTGACGCCATCGCTGCGGCACGCATCGGCAGCGATCCGCGCCCGCAAGTCCACACTGCAGGCACTTCGCAAGGAGTGGGAGAACCTGGCCTTCAAGCTAGGTGAGGACGTTGATGACTTTGTTCTCCGTCTCAACACTGTTGCAAAAGATGGTGCAGTTCGGCGATGACACCTCCGGCGAGGAGAGAGCTGTCGAAAAGCTCTTTCGCTGCGTCCCCGAGAAGTACAAGCAGATGGCTCGCTCGATCGAGTCCCTGCTAGATCTCTCCACGATGTCGATCGAGGAGGCGATAGGTCGCCTCAAGGTCGTCGACAGCGATGAGCCACAGTCTCTCTCGGGGCCCATCACCACTGGCGGGAAGCTCCTTCTCACTCGGGAGCAGTGGCTTGCCAGCCAAGGTGACCGGAGCCTTCTTCCGCGACAGGCGGTCGCAAGCGTGCCAAGCCACGCAAGGCGCGCAGAGACGCCCAGGCCGGGGCGCGAGGACGTGCCGAGGGTGATGCCCGCGGAGGCGCCTAGGGCGGCGCCGCCGGCAGGCACAAGCCGGCACGAGACGACGCCTGCCGCAACTGCGGCCAGCTTGGCCATTGGGCCAAGGACTGCCGACAGTCCATGACGCGGCCAGGCCCACGTCGCACAGGCGGAGGAAGATGGTGCAAGCATCGAGCTACCTCCAGCGGCACCTGGCCGCAGCGGCCCTCCACCTTGACGAGCCGAAAGCACACTGCCCTCCTCGGCGACGGCTCCGGCAACGACAAGACTGACGGGTGGTGCCTCGACACCGGTGCCACCCACCACATGACCGGTCGACGGGAGTTCTTCACCGAGCTTGACTCTAGCGTCCGAGGCTCTGTCAATTTGGGGATGCCTCCGGCGTGGAGATCAAGGGCGTCGGCTCTGTCATCTTCACCGCCGTGTCTGGTGAGCACATGCTGCTCACCGGAGTCTACTACATCCCCGCGTTGAGGAACTCCATTATCAGCTTGGGACAACTGGATGAGAACGGTTCACGCGTGGTGGTTGAGGACGTAGTCATGAGGATTTGGGATCGCCGTCGTCGCCTTCTTGCCAAGGTATCCAGAAGCGCAAATCGACTCTACGTCCTCAACGTGCAGGTGGCACAACCCCTCTGTCTCGCTGCTCGTCGGGACGATGAGGCGTGGCAGTGGCACGAGCGCTTTGGGCACCTTCACTTCGAGGCCCTGAAGCGGCTCAGTGCCACGGAGATGGTGCGAGGCCTGCCGTGCCTCGACCATGTGGAGCAGCTCTGCGACGTCTGCGTGTTGACGAAGCAGAGGCGACTCCCCTTTCCCCAGTGGGCAAGCTTTCGAGCCAAGGAGAGGCTCGAGCTTGTGCACGGGGACTTGTGTGGCCCGGTGACACCGGCCACACCAGGAGGACGACGCTACTTCCTGCTGCTCGTCGACGACCTCTCCCGCTACATGTGGGTGATGGTCCTCGGCAGCAAGGGAGAGGCTGCGGACGCCATCAGGCGCACGCAGGCTGCTGCGGAGGCGGAGTGCGGCCGCAAGCTGCGCGTGCTGCACACCGACAACGGCGGCGAATTCACGGCGGCTGAATTCGTGTCGTACTGCGCTGATGAGGGCATTCAACGCCACTACTCCGCGCCGTACAGCCCGCAGCAGAACGGCGTCGTCGAGCGGCGCAACCAGACGGTTGTGGGGATGGCTCGGGCCCTTCTCAAGCAGAGGGGGATGCCGGCTGTCTTCTGGGGAGAGGCGTGGTGTCGGCCGTCTACATCCTCAACCGCTCGCCTACCAAGGCGCTCGACGGCAGGACGTCGTACGAGGCTTGGCATGGGCGCAAGCCGGTGGTCTCTCACTTGCGGGTCTTCGGCTGCCTCTCGTTCGCCAAGGAGCTTGGCCACATCAGCAAGCTCGACGACAGGAGCACTCCGGGAGTGTTCATCGGCTACGCGGAGGGCTCGAAGGCCTACCGCATCCTCGACCCGAAGACACAGCGTGTGCGCACGGCGCGCGACGTTGTGTTCGACGAAGGGCGAGGATGGGCGTGGGACAAGGCGGTGGACGACGACTTCACTGTCGAGTACGTCAACTTCGAGAGAGCTGGGGGAGTAGGCAGCTCTTCTTCGGCGAGCGCGTCTACCCCAGTCCCTGAGCCTCCACCGACCCCAGCGCCTGCTACTCCGACAGCACCACGCTCTCCAGCCAGGACCTCGGCTGTGATGAGTTCTTCGCCGGCTCCACCACAGCCGGCAACGCCACGCACTCCAGCAACGACAGGCACCTCTCCGGGCACGTTTACTCCACCAGCTCGTGTCGAGCACAGCCCGGTTGAGCTCGCTACTTCGCTCTCTCACGACGAGGAGCGCATCGACGCGTACCACGACAGCGAGCCGTTGCGGTACCATACGATGGAGAACCTTCTCGGCGACCAGCCGGTGCCGGGACCGGTGCCTCACGACCTGGAGGCGCAGTTGCACCTTGCGTGTGACGACGGTGAGCCTCGGTCGTTTGCAGAGGCCGAGAAACACGCGGCATGGCGCGTCGCGATGCAATTGGAGATGGATGCGGTTGAGAACAACCGCACCTGGGAGCTTGCTGACCTTCCTCGTGGTCACCGCGCGATCACCCTTAAGTGGGTGTACAAGCTGAAGAGGGATGAAGCCGGCGCCATCGTCAAGCACAAGGCTCGCTTGGTGGCACGAGGTTTCGTGCAGCAGGAGGGGGTCGACTTCGACGACGCCTTCGCTCCCGTGGCACGGATGGAGTCCGTGCGACTCCTTGCGCTAGCTGCCCAGGAGGGTTGGCGTGTTCATCACATGGACGTTAAGCCGGCGTTCCTTAACGGCGACTTGAAGGAGGTCTACGTGCACCAGCCGCCGGGATTTGCGATCCCCAGCAAGGAGGGCAAGGTGCTCCGCCTGCGCAAGGCCCTCTATGGCTTGCGGCAGGCATTGAGGGCGTGGAATGCCAAGCTGGATTCCACGCTAAAGGGGACGGGCTTCGAGCAAAGCCCGCACGAGGCGGCCATCTACCGACGGGGCAGTGGAGGAAATGCTCTGCTGGTGGGTGTCTACGTCGACGACTTGGTGATAACCGGCACCAAGGATGTGGAGGTGGCAGCATTCAAGGAAGAGATGAAGGCCACCTTCCAGATGAGTGACCTGAGGCCTCTCTCCTTCTACCTGGGAATCGAGGTGCACCAGGATGACTCCGGGATCACGCTTCGACAGACCGCCTACGCCAAGCGCGTCGTTGAGCTAGCTGGGCTCACCAACTGCAACCCAGCTCTCACTCTGATGGAGGAGAGGCTGAAGCGGAGCCGCGACAGCACTACGCAATACCGGCGTCTTGTGGGGAGCCTTCGCTACCTCGCCCACACACGGCCGGACTTGTCATTCTCCGTCGGCTACGTTAGTCGGCTCATGCAGCGACCGACAACGGAGCACCAGCAGGCTGTGAAGAGGATCATCCGCTACGTTGCGGGGACTCTCGACCATGGCCTCTACTACCCTAGGTGCCCTGGGGCGGCACACTTCGTCGGGTACAGCGACAGCGACCACGTCGGCGACATCGACACCTGCAAGAGCACGAGCGGGATCCTCTTTTTCCTCGGCAAGTGCCTCGTTCGCTGGCAGTCGGTCAAGCAGCAGGTGGTGGCCCTGACCAGCTGCGAGGCCGAGTACATAGCGGCCTCCACCGCTTCGACTCAGGCGCTCTGGCTCGCTCGACTGCTTGGTGATCTCCTCGGCAGAGACACTAGAGCGGTGGAGCTCAGGGTGGACAATAAGTCCGCTCTGGCCCTGGCAAAGAACCCCGTCTTCCATGAACACAGCAAGCACATCCGGGTGAGGTACCACTTCATCCGAGACTGTTTTGAGGAAGGGAGCATCAAGGCGAGCTACATCAAAACCAAGGACCAGCTTGCGGACCTGCTCACCAAGCCCCTTGGGAGGATCAAGTTCCTTGAGCTCTGCTCCAGGACCGGGATGGTTCAACTTTCCCACAAGACGACGCACAAGACTTAGGGGGAGAATGATGGGATAAGTCTCTGTGGTCTTTGTGGGGCTGCAGCAGTCTTTGTGGGGCTGCAACAACATGGTGGTCTTGCTGCCCAGCATCCTTGACTGGAGGACAGCAGCATCTTGACTGGACAACATCTTAGAGGCATCTTAGGACAGCATATTAGCATCTTAGACTAGCATCTTGGCATATGTTTGGCTGGCTAGCAGCCTATAAATATGTATCCCCAACCCCTCAGGTTAGCATGACATTGAGAAATAAACCAGAAAATTGTCCCAACTCCTAGTGTCATCCTCTCTCGATGAGAGTAAGAATTCTGCTACTACCAAGAGTGAGAATTCAGCGACTAACATGGCCAAGGAGGGGACGACGCTCGCTTCCGACTCCGACCCGCTTTTCCGACCGGGAATACGCCGAACCTCTGATTACCGCTCTTCTCCGACCGGCGCGGTCGGAGCCGACTGGGAAACGACCGACCGGGGACGCCCGCTCGGTAAGGACCCAAGAATCAGGCGGACCAGATAAGGCAAGACGCTAAGTCAACCGCAATACTGAGGACCGTACCATGCACACCTGCAGGACAGTACTGTCAGTCCATGCCAGAAGGGTGCTTTCCAACCTTTCAGACATGTCAGAACACGAACAGTGTTGTAGGCGCCAATATTTGCCATACCAGAAGAACACGATGGAGCCTACCACATGCATCTGGACGTCAACAGTATTGTGGGCGCCGATAAACCATCTTTTACCCAACGGCGTGGGCAACAAGACTAGGTAGCACACATACTCTTTTTCTCTCTCTCTCACTTGTAAGGCCATTCCCTTCACCTATAAAAGGGGATGCGCTCTCTCCCAACAAACGACGGTCATTCCGACTCTCTCTCTCTCTCTGCTTAACTTTAGACATTCTGAGCACTCGAACAGCTCCACAGCTCTAGAACTCTAAAGCTACATAGAGCATACGTTCCAATACTTAGCGCACGTTGGAGCTCCCGTCAATCTTGGCCCTTCGGTTCAGAGTCCGACCGGACCTTAGCGCACGTTGGATCTTCGGAATCTAGCGGCATTCTTCCTAGCAAAGGGATAGCAATAGATCAGTTATCAATCGTTTTTTTAAACATTCAGTTATCAATCGTGAAAGACCAGAAATTAGTCTATTCTCAACCCAAATGTTCTTTCATCCTATATTCCTATTATATAGATTATCTTCTCTTCCAATACCTTTATCCACTTAAACCCGTCATTTGGCTATCCTATGTTGGTTAGCTGTTGTGTAAGCTAGTGTTTATAACACCTCTAGTCCTTTGATTTGTCAATTGGCCACCATGTCTTTTCTATTGTAACATGTATATTATATGAGCTCAAGTTTGGAGCTAAGTATAGTTCCTTTGCACTATTTCTATCTTCTATTTGTTATAAATGTGTTAATAAAATCCCAATGTTTGTGTTGAAGATCCCATGCTTTTGAATTGAACCTTGACTTTTGAGCAGCATTATATTTTCTTGGTTAATGATAGCTGTTCACCCTGTGCTCCAAATAGTGAAAAAAAATTGATACAGCTAGATTTCTCTTTTGGGACTATACATGCAGCTGGCACTGTAGCAAATATATTTGACTAAGAAACCAGTAAGGTTCACCTGGTTTAATTGGACAAGAATAGGCTCTTTAACTTGTGCTCAAGCTGCTTCCTGGCATCATTCATTTCATTCAATGATGCACTTGTAAGTTCTCTCCTGTATTTTTTTTACAGGTTATTGGAATTGACTTGCTGTCGCAATCACTTCTACCAGCCATTGTAGAGCTCGCTGAAGATAGGCACTGGAGAGTTCGGCTTGCCATAATTGAGTACATACCTTTGTTGGCCAGCCAGTTAGGTGTTGGTTTTTTTTATGACAAGCTGGGGGCACTTTGCATGCAGTGGTTGGAAGATAAGGTGCATAAATAATTTCACCAACCATTATTATACAAGTTCCATTAATGCTGAAACCATGCATACAATTTCTAATGATGGTCTTTTTAGTCTATATAAGTTGAATTCTTGATTGATTCTATGTAATGTAATAGTGACTCAAAATACTAAACATTTGGCTTTTCAGGTTTTCTCAATCAGAGATGCTGCTGCCAACAATTTAAAGCGGTTGGCAGAGGAATTTGGCCCTGAGTGGGCGATGCAGCATATAATTCCTCAGGTTAGCCTTAATACTGTTAAAAATGTAATAGCATTTATTATGTTAAATTGCTTATTTTATTCTTAAGCTTAAAACCTTGACTTGAGCGAAGACATGAGTCCTTTGGTTACTAACCTACTATTCAGCTTATATGCACAAAACCCATGCACATCATCTCTTATGCGAGGGCGACAGAGGAGTCTCCTTTGTGCCCCTTCCCATTCTTTTGTGTGAATAAAGAAATCTAGGAAAGTAGTGTTACAGAAGTGCTAGGCACACACTAGATGGGTGGCACCTATCATGTATTGTCTAGCACCTAAGTTGGTCGCTTAGATGGGCGGCGCTACATGGTTGTTTGGCACCTGGTGCCTAGGGTGAGCTAGGTTTAGCACCTAAGTTGGTCGCTTAGATGGGGACGTGACAATATTTCAATGCCTCTTAGTTTCAGAGTCTATGCTGATACAATGCATAGACCAAGTTGTTATGACATCAGATTGGACCTTGTATACCCCCAAATAGGAGGATACAGCACCAACATTTCTTTTTGCATTAAAGCAGGGTAAAGAGGGTATTGGAATAAATTTTACTTATGCTTAATTAATTATATCAACAGATAGATTGAAAAGCTTTATATTGTCTAATCTCTTTTGTATTCTAGGTTTTGGAGAAGATAAACAACCCACATTATCTGTATCGGATGACCACTTTACAAGCTATTTCTTTGCTAGCTCCTGTCATGGGTCCTGATATCACATGCCAACAGTTGCTCCCTGTTGTCATTGCTTCTTCAAAGGACAGGTGAGTCCAAAATAACACATGTTGAGGCATACTCTCCGCAAGGTCTCACTGATATCATCTTTAATTGCAGGGTTCCGAACATGAAATTCAATGTTGCTAAAGTCCTGCAATCACTTGTACCAATCCTTGATCAATCTGTAAGTTGTAGTCATCAAACTCTGTTGTTGTGATCCTATTTTTATCAATATTTGACTTTTCACCTACCCCATTGAATGTGTATTTGCAGGTTGTGGAGAATGCGGTGAAAGCATGCCTAGTTGAGCTCAGTGAGGACCCAGATGTAGATGTAAGATACTACGCACACCAGGCCCTTCGGGCGTGTGACCAAATGGTGATATCTAGCTGACTAGCCTGTCCAGAAATTAGCAAATGAGATACCCATTGGTCTTTTTTTTGAATATTTTAAAGTGTTCTGTAGTCTTATAATTTATTCTACCACCAATGACTTTGATGCAACTTTTTATTAATTATGTGTTTTTTATTTAGGTTTAGTTTAGTTTTTGGATTTAATTAACCTTGGGGAAGTAGGTGGACACATGATATTTGTGTGATTGACCTGTGAATGTCTTGTGCTGTCACTTGGTAGGTCACTACGTGTAAGCACATTGTTTTATAGTCTGCTTTGCTTAGTTTGGTTGTGTGCGGAAACTGTATTTGTTGGTCTTTCTGACATGAAAACAATGTTCGTTGCTTGCGAATTTGTTTTACGTGATCCAAGTGCTAGAGCTAATAAAAGTGTTCGGTAAATTGTATTTAAGTATGCTTTGATAGCTTTATTGTGGCCGCTAAAAAATTGTTGCTTAAATGCTTGGATGATAAGCTAAAGTGGCTAAGGGAGAAGTCCATGAAGGCATTCATGGTACGCATCAATCCGCTTTGAAAATAAAGTGGTTATTGCCGCGAGTCAGATTTTATTGGCCCGCCATGATTGCCGATTATTTCTGATACTAAACGAGTGTTTGTTAAAAAAAAAAGGGTTGTAAAGAGTTCCAATGATTTAACTATTTCAGTTTGTGCTTGCTGCAATGTTGCATCCTATCATCAAATTGTGACCGTTCTGAGGACCCTGAGGATGAGGTCCGTACAAAGTTATCAAGGTTGTGTTTGGAAATTCTTATTTGCTAGACTTGCATGGTCCCTGTTCGCTTAAATTTATCAGCTTGACTTATTAGTCATGGTAAAGTGTTTTTGTCTCACAACAAATTAGCGAACAGTATTTTTCAGCCTGGTTTTTCAGCGAAGCGAACAAATTGTCTCTCAAGATTAATTAACGGAAGGTATTTGAAGAAATTTTCCTAACCGTTTGGCAAGAGTGATGTCTAAACGATGGCTGATGTACACATATTGCCATTAGAATAAATTGTCGATGCATGCATTGTTCGTAGAATAAAAATAGCGGATGGCTTATATCATTGCCATTGATGCTATTATGTTTTTAGATTCGAGTAATCTCACCTAAAAACAGGGGTTTATGTTAACAATCATTTTGGGTCAGGCAGTAAAACCGGCTAAGCCGGGCCTTAGGGTCGGCTAGGTCATTTAGGGTCCATTTGGTTGGGCTTTTGAGGCTATTTCTGCTTTTCAAAAGCCAAAAGCCCAATCGAAGGGGGTGTTTTTGGAGGCTGTTTTTTCAAAAGCAACGGCTATTTTCATAGTACATTTTTTAAAGCACATTAGACCCTGCTTTTAGCTTTCTATTTTTCAAAATAGGTAGAATAAAGAACTTTCATAGTTGTGTCAAGAAAGATAAAATGGGATATATAATTTTTACTTGTTCAACCAAACAACTTTTAACTTTTCCACAGCTCATAGCCCATAAAAGCTTTTTCATAGCTCACAACCCACAATAACTTTTCTCATAGCTACAGCTCAATCAAACAGACTCTTAGTTTGCACAGAAAACTAGGAAACATGTTTTTAATGTGGATTCATTTATTGGTGGGATAAGACCAACTCACATCGACGGAGGCATCCAACACCTCGAAAAACAAATCTAACCTACTTTTTACTCCTCTAGACCCTACCTCTTCCAAGCCCATTTACTTGTTGTTCTACGTTATCTCCGACGAGATTCCTTGCCGATCTAAGCGGCCTTGCTGATCCTAGATTAACACAAGAGGTGTTTAAGCATAGAGGGTGCCTGGTCGCTCTCAGCCCCTCCCTCCCTCTGCCGTGCTTGGTAAGAGTGATTTATGCACTATTAAGGGAGCCTGAATTTGAAGACATGACCACACTGAATAGCTGTTTGGACCATCAACACATCACCCTTGATATTACTCCAGCAACCTCTATAAAATCGTCCTGTGAACTCAGCTGTCCCTGGAGACTTGTCCAATAGCATGTTTTTTTTATTGTCATCCATACTTCCTCCTCTGAGAAGGGTTCGTCCAGAGATGACAAATCATGTTGGTAAATTGGGAGAACAGTCAAATCTAAAGTGAAATCTCTTTCTTCAGCTGTACCAAGCAAGTTTTTCGTAAAAATAAATATTGCCTCTTACTTATCTTCTTAAGTGATGCAGGGCCTGCTCTAGGGGAGGAGCAATCAGTGTGACCGCCGGGGGCCGTGGAACTAGGGATGGCAACGGGAATATACCCGTCAGGTATCGTCGGAACGTTCTTTTCCCCGCTACGTAGAATTCATCTTGTCTCCGTCCCCGTTAACTGTCTCGGGTATAGATTCTTGCCCATCCCCGTACCCGTCGGGCATCGGTCGGGTAACAGATACCCGACGGGTACTGCATACCCGATAAACAAGGACACTTGGGGTCCCAGCTTTACAATCGGAAACGTTTCTTCTTCACTCGGGTATAAGTGTCGGAGTCTCGGAGATGCCGAGGAGAAGGAGCGAGGTTATGAGGAGGACGAGCAAAGGTGGCAAAGAGACCGAACTGAGAAAGCGAGGGGCACGAGCGCTCGTGAGGCAGACGTGCTTGTGCTGCTGGCGGAGATGGTGATGAAAAATTGAACTAGGATTCCTAGAACACACAAACTATATATATGATTGTTCAGATTTGGGCCAAAATACCTATGTTGAACTTCTTTGGGCCTAATACTCGCATGACAGCTCAAATAGTCAGGTTCCCCAACGGGTAACGGGGACGGATAAACATGAAACGTTCTCGTACCCACTATACCCGTCGGGGATGGATTCTTGCCCATTTAAATACCCGCGGGTAAAGATACGATCCCATCACCGTCCCTTAATGGATCAAATACCCGTCGGGTATCGAGGCTCGTTGCCATCTTTACGTGGAACGGAGGGCCCCCTCAACGTATATGTAATTAGTAGATATATTAGGCGATTTGAAGGCCCAACAATTTTTCAGTACGCTGCCGGCAGTTCCTATTCTTGTATGTACTAGTGTACTACGCTGGTACTCCCTCCGTCCCATTGAGTTTGTCGCTCGGGAAGCAGGATTGTGAGGGGGGCACGGTTTTCAAACGACAAACTCAATGGGACGGAGGGAGTAAGCAGTGACGTTTCATCTTTCATGCCGCGGCATCTAATCGCCCCAACCCGACGTAGCTTGCGGTGACGCTCTACCCCGATGCGACTCCTCTCGACTTCTCGCCTTCTCAGTTCTTGCCGATGCCGACTGCCGAGACCGCGAAACGCCGACTCAGCTTGGCACTCGATGTCTCAGACCGACCCGACGCTGCCGCGAGCCCGAGATGCGATCACGAGAGGATGGGCGGATGGCCGATGAAGACACGCGCGTGACGGCCGGTTACAGCCACGAGGATCGATGGAGACGCGCGCGGTGGCTTGTAGCAGTACGGTCAGGTCAGTCCACATTTTTCAAAATTATAGAGACGGCCCTGAAGTGATGATCCGGCTGAAGTTTTGCAACAAAATTCTTGTGTTTATGATATCGAGCTTATTGATGGAAGAATGGTGTGTTAGCATTGACTCCAACATAGAGTATACAGGAGTGCAACCGAGCAATACTGCACTCAAGTGAGGCAAAACCAACATTGTAGTTTCAATTTCTTACTTGGGCATTCCTCACCCTGAGAGAGATTACGATTATCTTCAGCAATCTCGAGGTGACAGGAAATCTGTGGCGGTGTCAAGCTGGGTCTTGATGTTGCCGAGCTTATCCTGACTCCATTTCTGGAGTCCCTTACTTTGTCTCTGTAGTTTAAGAAAGAGATTTACTTGAGAACAATTGGAGGCAATATGAGCGTTCCAGCTCTGCTTAGCAACCTCTGCAAATCCAGGGATCCTGGCCTCGGGGGCCAAAAACTCTCGAAATGAAAGCTTCTTTCCCCTCTAGCAAAATAAGTGGGCAATTGTCAGATACTTGCTTCGTTCCAAATTATTAGACATTTTTCACTTTTCTAATCATTGATTTCTGTAGCGATAACGATCCAACACGGGAGTTCGTCCGTGACTCCTGTCCGGACACGGCTCCATAGGAGCGGGCCCTATCTCTCTCAGAAACAAAAAAAAAAAACAAATCCCCACTCCATCGTATGCTTATCCGCTCGGCTCCGAAGCAACGTGGCCGCCCATCCGTCCGCCCTCTTCCCCCACCGCGCGCTGGTCGGGCTACCGCATCGTGCCCTTCCCCCATCGCCGGCCGCGCCACACGCCCTCGCTTACCTATGCCGCTCACCTGCGCCGCTCACTCCCTCACCGTCCGTCCGTAGCCCATTGCCGTCGAGCACGCCGCTAACCCCACCATGGCCGCTAGGGTGCACATGTCGTGGCGCCTTAGGTCTTCATCGGCTGAGCCAAGGGCACCCACAAGCGTGGCCGGTGCTGGTGGTGCTCGCTCGCCGCCGGATCCCACCTCGATGACCGGAATCGACCGACCCCGGGCTTTCCCTCTCCAATGTTGCAAATTTATGTTTCAGATGTTTCAGAGGTATGTTGCAATTGTTCCATATGGATATTGCAAAAGTAGATCGGGATGTTGCACATGTTGCATATTTTTTGCAAGTGTTTTCAGTGGTATGTTACAAGCGTTTTGAAAAATGTTTCATCTGTTTCAGACGTATGTTACAGAAGTGTTTTATCTTGATGTTGCATATGTTTCACACACATGTTACAAGTCTGGATGTTGTATATGTTTCACACATATGTTGCAACAATATGTTGCAAATGTTTCATCTGTGCCTGACGTATGTTGCATCCAAGTGTTTCATGTTACAAGTGTTTCACGGGGACATGTTGAGTGATCGGCGTACGGCCTGGGCGCCGAGGGATGGGACGCGACAGAGCTAGGGACCGGCGGACGGAGGTGCGGCGAGCTAGGGCCGGCTCTCGGGTCCCGCCCACATGGAGAGAGAGGAAGGGGTCAGGGGAAAGAGCAGGGCGCAGCGAGTGGCAGGGTGCGCGTGCGAGGCGGGGACGGTCTGCATAGCTGTCCATCTAGACGCGAGGAGTGACGGGCACAACGTCGAGCGCAGGGTACACATGCAAGTTGGAGCGAGGTAGACGGATGCGAGCTGCGCGGCATCCAGACATCCGCGCGCTAGCCACGCCGTTTGTGTATATCTAAGTGTATAGCAAAACCGCGTATCTAGAAAAGTCAAAACATCTTATAAATTGAAATATATGAAGTACAACTGAAGCTACACTTTCTAGCACAATCAGGAAACAACTCTTCCCAAGCATTAGACTGACTCCAATAAGGAACCCAAAATGGGTAGCAAGAGACCTAAAATCAGCCTCCAACAGAGTTCCTATACGGGAGACCTATTTTGGGTTGCCTGAGATGCATAACCCGAATATGGGCATTCTCTCTCCTAGAAACCCATCTGCAGAAATGATTCTTTTTTGGGTCTTGTTGTTGGAGAAGATGTCGAATAGGTATTGAACCTTTTGCCAGTAGCGCTACGCAAAGGACGAATGAATCTTTTATTTTGAGTGTTGTTATTGGAGATAGCCTTACAACAGAGAGCCCGGTCCAATCTCACTAGTGTGGGGGATACCACTCTGTAGCAAGTCAGGAAACAAATCTTCCCAAGCATTACAGCAGAGCCCGGTCCGGCCTCACTAGTGTGGAAAGGATCAAAAGTCAGGAAACAAATCTTCCCAAGCATTACAGCAGAGCCCAGTACAACAACCTCACTAGTGTGGAAAGGTTCAGGTGCCGCGCGTGACGTACTATTGAATGGCAGCTAAAGTACCAGTGTTCGGCTGGCTGGGTTGCTTCTTTTTTCAGCTGGACCAGTGTTTTTCTCTCACAAAATTTCAGCATAAACCGTAAATTACATCATAAACAGTACCAGATTCATAGTTGATTATACAAAAACCAACGCTGGTATTTTGGTGTTTTCATTCCTAAACTCTTTGCAGTTCTTTCACGTCCTCTGGCAGAAGCAGCGCACGCTCTGACCAGAAAATCGCAAATAACCAAACACGAGCGATCACACTCAGGGAATGCATGCATGTTATGGCAAATTCAAGATCTTGAATCACATTAGGAATTGTATTCTCTAGTCTTATGTTTCATATTTACTCAGCGTGCGTGTGCCCAGGGAAATCAGCTCAAGCATTCACAACCTCCACCAACATTTCGTGTCAAGCACTGTTGCAGGACATCAGAAGAAATCGCTAGGCTTTCCTATCCTAATGTTCTGCTCCTGCAAAAAGCATGTGACAGCATTTTTTTGCCAGCCCTTGAAGCTCCTGGAAAGGAAACACCAAAAGATGCGTTAGAACAGGGTGACCGAGTAGACTAGTTGCACTAGTGGAATAATATTATGCGCAGAAATTTCGTTGTTTTCAAGCCGGAAGCTAAATTAGTCAAGACAGCTTTCCAGCAAAACATTATATGTTATTGTGAAAGAAGGTGGGGCAGTATGGCAGTATGTCACACAGAAGGTATTTTCAATGTTTTGGAGCCTTGAACACAAAGAATAACTGTAACCAAAATTCAGCTGCAAATATTAAACTTCAGATATATATGCATCATCCATCCAACACAGAAAACAAATAAATTTAAAGGTTATTATTATCACAAATCTTGTTGTGTATGTGTTGATAAAAAAAAGGTTAAACCTTCATTATCTTAATTAACATTCCACATATGTCAAGAGCCCTTTGTGAACCTAGTACAGGTAGATTTAACTGAAACATGATATGCTGTATTGTATCATGTCTATTTCAGCTGACTAAACAGGAGTGATGTACTGGTGTTTTTTCTAGCATATAAAATTAAAATTTCCATGACTGATTCTTTTAGCTCTATTTTTTTTTCCTCGAACATGCAGGTGAACTCTATTCTTTTAGCTCTGCAGTAGAGCCTTGTATACGAAAGGCATAAATAATCATAATACAAAGAGTGTTAAATCGTTCTTTTTTCTTATAAGGATCAAATATATTAAAACGGTTAATACATAGTACAAAGCTTTAGGATCTTTCATCGCAAAGGATAACCTTGTAGCAACCTAGCTACGACAAGAGTAAATGAGATGACTCACATAGAGATGCTAATTCGCATGGGTACATAGGTATGTATGAATCATAAATCCATTCTACTGGAGTGAACACGTGATGTCCCCGTTTGGGGCCTTGGGAAGGCATCCAGGATCCTCTTTGTTGAACTCTAATAGTACAGCCGACGCTCCCCTCAACTGTTTAATGGGCCTGTCTGAGGGAAGAGCCTGAGTCGTAGATACTGATTAAGCTTCACCGGACTCAAGATACTAGCGCTACTTCTAACATTGAATCTAAGGATCAGCTTCGACGGAAGTCGGAGGTCAGCCCAAACATTAGGAATAGCTTTGCCACTTCTATATTCGCTACCAACATGCTTCTGCTTCAACATCATGTGAGCCCTTGCGTGTACATGTGGAAGAGCATCACAGGCTTCTCTGCATGCACAACTTGCATGTTGGAGAGCCCCACACCCTTCTGCTGCAAGGAAGAGCACTCCGAACCAGCAATCCACCGGAACAGCAACAGTGAGGCTGAGCCGCAGCACCAGCAATCTAACCAAAGCTACCTCCACATTCACCAAGCTCCAAAAAAAGCAGAAAGAGAAAATAGGTGACTTTGTTCTGGCATCAACTCATCGCACTGGTGGAGACTGCTGCTGGCAACAACACCGACAAGGAGTCTGCCCACCACCTCCAGGACAAGGGAGAAGAGGACCACCGTCCTCGACACGGCACTCACCCAGACAAACTGAAACAACTGACTACACTTGAGCCAACTACAGAAGGAGCCTCTCTTTCGAACGCGAGCTCTCCTCTGTCATGTCTTCGTTTAGGTTGAGGTTAGATCCAGGCACTGGATTGAAACCACGTGGATGTTCACATTTTTCTAAAATGTATTGACACACATAAAAAAGCTTCAGGTAATGTCACCAGGTATGCCAACCTATGGTGCTGGTGTTACTAATTTCAAAATTGCGAGCAAGTATTTTGCAATCCAAAACTACAGTAGCTACATAAGCTAAAAAAATGAATGCAGTGAAGAAACAACTTTAATAGATTTTTAGATGCATCAAACTGGTTAGGAATACTTACTTGTGATCAAGATGTGCGATAACTTCACCACCAGGAAATGCTGCCTTTGTGGCTTCATAGGAAACTTTGATGGAGTGCTTCCACATTCCAGTAACCTCTCCAGAAGTTTTTCCATTTACTTGTGGGGGCGTATCCATTGGCAAGGAGTAGCCAGAGAGTAAATGACCGACCCATACACCATCTTTGCTGATATATTTTAAAATGAGACAGTTAGAATATAGGTTTTCCTTGTGTACATCAAAATACTCATTTCTGCCCTTTAGTAGAACAAGCATAAATTAACTGAGAAAATTGGGAATGACAAGTCAGTTAACAACGAAAATGTTTCCACTGACAAAATCCACCACAAGTACAGATTCTGCATCAGTCCAGAGAGGTTATATAGGAAACTAGGATTGACCACACCCACATCAGCATCAATCAACACTCCTTTAACTAGCTTTGTACATGGTTTGGTTCCAACCCACTCAACCTGTCAAACTGCACCAGATCAGTCCAGTTAAATTGGATTTGCATGGTTTAGCTGGTTTGGGGTTAAAAGTGTTTGTTTACAACCAGTGAGACAAGCTGAACCCATACCAAGTTTTGGCTGAGCTCTCAGCTCCTTGAGGAGGCTACGAAGGTCTTGGTTTCTTCCTCTGAAGATCAACACATACTGGCATCCAATTAACATCCTTGTGGCAACAATGAAGGATGGCTAAGGTCTTTATTTCCTCAATGACCGTCAGCGGTACTAGTCGGAGCTGCTCTTTGCTGCTTGTGATAAGCTCGGCAATGAGGACATGCGGTGGTCGCTGACTCGCTGTTGGTTTTTGTGTTACCTCTGTGTGCAAGTGGATTGTCGTGGGTTAGTTGTGAGGGCTATTGTGTTCTGGTTTTAGGGAGTTTTTCTGTTTATTAAACTGTGCGTCTGTAGGCCTGGTTTTCCTTTATAAACTAGGCTAATTCTATTCTTCTTAATTGAAAGGCAGTGCTCCTGCCATTATGTTAAAAAAAATGGTCTTTTAACATTAGAAGTGCTAACATACAAAAAGGAAAATACACAGGGGAGACAATAGATAATTAGAAATTGCTTTCAAGAATAACCTTATCTCAATGCTTACATGACAATATCCATGTGACGAGGAACATAGTGACCACCTCCTATACCTAGTAGAACCTTTTCACAGTTCCTGCATAACAAGAAATGAGTTTTCATGTGCTTATAAGAAAAAAGGGGGGGGGAGTAAGAATGTAACAAATAAATGCTTACAAGAAAAAGAAATTTCAAATTAAGTGGATACCATCACAAAGATGCTCATATGTAGAAAACACAATAGGATGTGAGGTAGGATGGCATGTGGGCGATGTCGCTAAATGTCATAGAAACACCTATGGTAGTTTACAACTAAGATGGTTTTTGTGATGGTATTTTCCAAATTCACCTTACAAATAGAAACAATTTCATTGATAAAATAACAATCAAGCGAAATGTGAATGCAATGTATGCAATCAACAGTGGTGTACAAGGAATCTAAGATTTTGCATTATGCAAAAACAGCCAGAGCCTGGCTGGTAAAGAAAACAGGGGATGAGATTAATTTGAGATCCAATTTGACAAGTTCTACTTAATGCACTAAGCGCTTATATGTTCTCTGAAATTTGCAACTTGGGACTTTGAGAAAATTGGATGGATAAGCTGGGCAATGCTGGGAACAACACAGTTGCAAGAATGCAAGGCAATTTTAAGTCCCACCAAGTGTGTTACTGCTTTTAGAATTTTAATATGCCTCATTATTTATTTATTAAAAAATACTAAAGCGTATCCGCATATCATTTTTTTAGAAAAATGTTGTATCCCCATATCCGTATGCGCCTGATACTATGCTACATAGATCATGATACTGACCCAACTCTCTGGTGTTTGGTCTATGTGCTTGTATTAATATTTTTTTCCTAATTTTTAGCAACATGAAGTACCAATTTCTGTCCTACAATCTACATTTCATTGAGGATAATACTTTGTCTTTGTATAGACTCTGAAAAAGTAAAATCCCCACGATGCTACTTTACATACAAGGAAAAATGCATATAGGCATACCCTTGCCAACTTCCAACAGCATCTCCATCCTCCAGACCAAGCCCTTTCCATAGAACCTGCAAGAATTGAAAATTTCAATTCCATGTTTCCTTGTGAAGATCACATTATAAGAGAACAGTCAAAAGCTAACATTCAAAATAAAGGATAAGACAGTAATAGAAATACTTAATTTGGCACATATCCATGGTTTATGAGGCGTCGCCTAGGCGACAAGGCGTGGTAGAGGTGCTGGGCGTCGGGGTCGCCATGACCTCCGCGGGTATGGCGTCCGCCTCATAGGATTAGGCGTCGCCTAGGCGCGAATGGCGTCGGGCGGTCGCCTAGGCGCGAATGGCGTCGGGCAGGAAATCGAGCGTGCGTCCGCGCCAGAAGACCCGCGGTGAGCACATATATGCTCTTGTGCAGGAAATTTCCCGCTCGGTGGCATTTACTGCGGGTGCGGGCAGCTTCATGGGGAGAGAGGGAGAGGAAAAGAGAAGGCCGAGGGCGGGAACTCTTGGCGGCGGCGGCGGCCCTGCATCTCCGCTTGCTGCTCGTCTGCTCGAGTCCAGCGGCTGCCCGCATCTCCCACGAGGCCGCCCCTGCATCTCCGCCTGGCTGCGCAAGTCCACTAGCGGTCCGCACCTGCTCGCCCATCTCCGTCGACCGGCCGGACCTGCACTCATCGGCCGTCTGCAGCTGCTCGCCTGCCTCCGTCGACCGTCTGCCGTCAGCCTGGGCCTGGACGCTTCCTGCCTCCTCTCTGCTTCGAGTCGTCGTCGCCATCCGCAGGTCCATCCGCACCTCACCTGTCCGTCCGCTTCGAGTCGCCATCCGCAGGTCCATCCGCACCGCACTTGTCAGTCCGCCTCGTGTCTGCGCCTCCGCCTGGTATGTCCCCTGCCTCCTCTCTGTCTCTGGTCTCCCAAAGGCCAACTCCCAGGCGTGTACTCTTGTAGTGTTATCTGCTCTTCGTGCTCTGCTTTTGCTCTGAATATAGTATGCCTCGTGCTCTGCTGCTCTGCTTTTGATCTGAATATTGTATGCCTCGTGCTCTGCTATTGATCTGAATGTTGTATGCTCATGCTGCATGCATGTCCCTGCCTCCTCCCTTGCTCTGAATATTTATTCTGCACTCTGCTCTGCTTTTGCTCATGGTGTGTGCCTGTATGTACTCTGCTCTGAGCCTCTGAATATTGTAAGATGAACTGCTCATGCCTGCTTTTTATATTATATGGGTTGTCACTCACATATACAAATGGTTGCTTGTGCTTGGGCTGTCACACACCCTGCTACAACACAAAGCACAAGGATCTTTCTTTGATTAGTATAATGTCTGCCTCTGCCATAGTGCCATTCACTTGTGTTCCTGTTGTACAGAACAAAAAACATAAGGCATACAAAGAACAGGAACACTGCTTCCCATAGTGCCATACTGCTTCCCATCTGATTTTTTGTTTGTAGATGCATACAAAGAAAAGGAATAGGCTGCTGCACAAGAGATTGAATGATATTGTTTTTGTTTCATACAATCGGAAGATGAGAACAAGGGTTCAGCTTATGCGTGAGAAGGCAGGCAAGAAATATGACCCTTTGGTCACTGCGGAGTTTGATTGGGACAATGAATGAGCTGATTCATTGCATGTGCCCATTCCGGGTGCTCGAGGGTCTGATGCTGTCAATGACCTCACATGGCAGTATGTTGATGAAGCCACCGCTGCAGGGTCGTAATCTTCCTAGGAGAGCTACTGCTACTCAACATTATAGTCGTTTAAGAAATGTTCCTGTTCATGCTACTGAAGATGGAGAAGAGGAAGATGAAGTTGAAGACCCACATGATGATGCGGAAGTGAGCGAGTGTGAAGAAGATGGCAATGTTCCTGCTACTGAAGAAGACAAGGTCATAGTTTTTACACTGAAGAAGACAAGGTCATAGTTTTTACGGCGGCGTGGCGAGGCGCGGCGACCCACCACCTTCACACCTTTACAGCGTCTATGGCGCGCGGCGTGGCGACGCCATACACACATCGGCGTGGCGAATACATACATTATAGTCTAGAATATTAGAAAATTATATTGACAAATGGTAATGCAAATGTAGCTTAAAAGGTATAGTCTACAATATTAGCAAATCAAAATAGCAATGTAAATATAACACAAAAGACATAGAACTCTCTCATCTCTCAAACTTCCAAATCTCTCATCTCTCAAAAGTCGTCCCATGCATGCTAACTCAATCGTCTCGGTAAATCAGGCCCAGCCCAAACCAGCCCACTACCATCATCAATATATAAACGAAATCAGAAACCCTAGAGACTCCACCCTCTCTCCTCTCCTCACTCCACTCTCCAGAGCGACGGCACTCAAGCGCGACTCCTCTCCTCCGCGCGACTGCGCCCGAGCACGACTCCCTCTCCCCCTCTCCCCGAGCGACTCCCCCTCTCCCCCAGCGACGGCGCATAGGACCGCGCCCCTCTCCCTCCCCCGCACCCTCCCTCTCCCACCTGACCGCGCCCCTCCGACCGGAGCCAGCTCCCTCTTCTCCCTCTCTGACCGGTGGCATCGGCGCGTGTGGAGGCCGGATCCGGCGGCGGCGAGGCCAGATCTGGCTCAGCTGCCTCTTCTCCCTCCCCGAGCAGCACGGATCCATGGCACGCAGGGGCGGCCACGGCGGCGCAGCGCAGGAACCATCCACCGACGGCGGGCTCGCGGTGTCCTTCCACGGCGACAGCTAGCTGGTCGCGAGCACGGGGGCGGGCGACCGTCCCGGTGGACGGCGGCGGCGGCTCGTAGGGCTGCTTGCGGTTGCGTCTCGGGCTCGGTCTCGGAGGGCTCCAATCGGCCACTCGGCCTATACAGGTACCCTCACGGCCTCACCCTCACCCTCACCGTCTATTGCGCCCGCCACAGCGCACAAAGGCGCCACAGGACGCCAAATCGGCGCCACGGGGACGCCACGGCGCTATGGCGGACGCCATACACGCCGGAGCCGTGGCGTCGCCGTGGCGAGAGCCAGAAAAACGCCACGGCGATATGGCGACGATATGGTGTCGGTATTGCGACACCTTAACAACTATGGACAAGGTTGTTGATCCTGATGAGTTTGATGATGGATTTTGAGTGCTGAAACAGAGATTTGCACTCCCTGTACTTTTGTGTTGTCCTGCACTCCTGTTGTATGGCTTTGGTGTAGTTGACTTAATTAGTATGCTTTAGAGTATAGTACTTCATTCTAAGTTTGTGGACTATTTGAGACAGACTATGATGTCATTTGTCATGCTCATGCATGCACTAATGCTTGCTAATTTGTTATCTTGCCTCTTGTGTATTGTTTCCTATTTAATTCTCAGCAACTGATAACCTGTTTGATTGCTGAATTCTGTAATTGTCATGCAGTTTCCTTCAAGGAGGATGGATGCTACATGGGAGAAGAGCTTTTGGAAAGGAAAGAAAGGAACATGGGCTCAAGAATTGGCAACAAACGAAGTATGTATGTGTTGCACTAGTATATAAAATTCTAGCTTACAACGCCTTACAATGTGTGTATGGCGTCGCCTAGGCGTCCGCCACAAACGCCTTAGTCATAGCGACATTGTACGGCGTCGCTTAGGCGTCCGCCAAATATACCCGACCCCCCCCCCCCTCTCTTAGCGCGCGCAATCGTAGCGGGTTATCTGACTAGAGAAGAAGTCGAAAAATAACAACCCCCATAGTCATAGCGACATTGCATGGCATATGCTATGATCAGAGTAGAAACCAAGCCAAAGGATGCTAGTCCAGTTGGTTAGCAGTTTCGGAGGCACCCCTCAAGTCCTGAGTTCGAACTCCCATGAGAGCAAATTTCAGGTTGAGGGTAAAAAAAATCCCCTCGCTCGCCCCAGGCCAAAGCACAGGTTAAGAGACGGCCCTTCTCACGGGTGGCGGCTCCCTGTGTATGGATGGGGCGGGGGTTCGGGAATTTTCTCGGTCTGTGTGAGAAGACCTTCTTCTTAATCACAATACCGTGGGGGCGGTCATGACCCCCGTAGGCCGAGTTTTTAGAGTAGAAACCAACAGATAGTTCATGCCTTTTCTTCTCACCGAAGTACCAAGGTCGAGATGGACGTAGTCAAAGCCATGGAGGAAAGCGCAGGTCCAAAGCATCAACGGAAGCCAGCTTTTCGCTAACAACCATAGCAGGACGATAAAAAGAGGCGCACCCAGTGCAGAGAGCTCCCGCTCTGTGCGGGGTCTGGGGAAGGGTGTCAGTGGCAAACCTTACCCTCGCTCGTGCAATGCGAGGAGACCGCGACTCGAACCCAGGACCTTCCGGTCACGAGTGGTAAGACTACCGCTTACACCAGGCCCGCCCTTCAACCATAGAAGGACGATGAGGCAACCAAATGGCAGGGGCGAAGCCAACCAAAAATGGTGTCGGTGTCAGCTCCCACTAAAACGATAGAGTTAAGCTAGAGATGCAAAGGATTTATTAAGAAATTACAGGATTTCATTGGGGTCGGCTGACCCCGGTAAAAGGGCCTGGCTCCGCCCCTGCCAAATGGTGAAGGTAGACAAGGTTGCTCAGATGTATCAATGAGTTCTCAGACATCATCCATCAACGACATTGACGGGGATGTCCCAAAGGTGGCAGCAGTAGGCACAAACTCGGATAGAGAGCCAGAATGACTAGGAGGACCGCTAACATGGGTGGCGCCATCCTGGATAGGCAGCGACCGGGAAGATGGCTTGACCATGAGTGTCATCACTACTGCCTGCAAGGGTATGCAACGAAAACCTTGTACTTGGGAGAGTCAACAATCAGTAGGCAGCATGCGCTGGCACGGAGGATCGTGATGATGGCAGCAGGCCTTGGTGGCCCAACGACGACGGTGAGCTTCACAGTGGCCGAGCGGTGCCAACGATGAGTGGCCTGACAAGGAGAGGAGGCTACTTAGCAGGGTTCTACGTGACCTTCCTACGAGAGCGCCGCCCCTAGCAGAGATCAATCTCCCCAAGGACAGCTGCGCGGCAACGGCAGTGGAAGCCTTAGGGTTCAAGAACAAAACCTAAACTCATAATACCATGAAAGCGTAGTAGATTGGGTATGATGCATAGGATGAACTGCATCGAGCCTCTCGAGGTATATATAGAGCATAAGAGAGTTGGGAGGGGGGCAGTTACCTCCCAGTATATGTATGCAATACCAGATTATAATCTTAATTACCAAATACTCTAACATCCCGCGCAATCATAGCAGGAGCATCGCAGACAGTCAGACTAGAGAAGTCAAAGACTAGCACTTTGAAATGATCTGCACTATTCTATATTTCTATTGTCAACTAAGGGCCATAATGAGACCCAACACAAAGGTACACCTTTTCTCAATGTGTTTGCACTTACTCTTTAGCCAATGCCCCTAGCTCTCGACTCAACTCCATATCCAAAATCTTTCTCTCGGGTCGCCCAACCATCACTCAGTCCAAATCAATACGACAACTATGGGCCTGTTTGGGACTGCTCTGCTCCACCTTTTGTAGCTCTGCTCCCAAACTTTCCTGCCAAACAGGTCCAACTCCACAAACTCTGCTCCCAAAAAAAGATGGAGTTTTGGTCCAACTCCATGTTTTTCACGGAGCTCCTCAGAGGGTACTCCACAAACCAGCGTTTCATATGTCCTCGTGGAGTTGGAAGTAATTACCCGCAATTGCCACTCGTTACGCAGATACCGTTTCGTTCTATTTCCTCCCGTCGCCCCCCACCCGACGCCCTCATCCTCCTCTACTCCCGTCGCCTCTCTCCTCTGCTCCAGCCCGTCCTCCCCAAACCCTAGCGACGCCGCCGCTCATTCCGGCCGCCACGGCAAGACATCCGGCCAGGTGATGGACGGAGAAGATAGATCCGTTGATCCTGAACTGGATCCTCTCTTTTCTTACCCCCAAATCCCCTCCGTCTTCCCTCCCCCAACTTCGCATGAAGCTACTGCTGGCGTGTCCGTGGGTCGAGGAAGCTCGCCGGCGCCTAGGGTGGGGCTCCACAGCGCCGCCTACGGGCGGTACCTCGCCACCTCGAACGACCCGGCGCCGCCGGGCCACCTCGGCCTCCGCGTCGACCTGGGCGACTACAAACAGGACGTTCCAGTTCATAGGCCGCTCCGTGTTCGAGCTGAGAGGGGAGGTGGCGCGCCTCACGGGCAATGCGTTCTTGTTCTTCCGCATCCTGATGTGCGTCCAGGGCGGCCGCTACGGCCGGCTGACCCCGCTGCTCGTCGACCTGCCTCGCAACAAGGAGACCGTGGACATCATCGTCCTCATCATCGGGATACAGGGTGAGTGATCTTTGCATTTACCAGTGGTTGTATGGTGACAGAGGTTCAGTAGATCATACTGATGTGGTACAAACCATAGTTTGGATAATATGTAGCATAGCTCATAGTAACTCTGCAGGTCTAATTTGTGGTGCAAAGAGATCAGTAGATAGGAAGAAACGGTTGAACGATAACAAAATCAGGTCTGTAGTATACTTGCATTTATAGTTCCTAGTGGGTCCGTAGTCCTTTCCACATATGCTAAAACGGTACAGATATAGAAATTACAGGTTCCATATGTTCATATTTTATAGTTAAGAAGTTGTTCTTTAAATTTAATTTTGGCCAATACTTGGTTTCCTGAAAGTTTCAGCTGTTTTACTTGTCAGACAATAATATTACTGAAAGTGAACTGCTGCAAAAGTTGTTTACCCATGCTAAGCTGTGTAACTGCCTTATTTTCTTACTTGTTCCCTTGTGAATTCAGTTGTTCAGGAATTGCAGTTCCCGGTGGTAAACCCAAGAGGTGTATGAGGGCAGGACTCCTGACAACCCCTTCACAGTTCATCTCTTCAGAATTCAAAAGTGCTGCTGCTCCAGAAACACCGACATGAGAATTGGCTCTCTTTCCATTCGTGTTCAGATAGTTTCAGAGAAACTCAGCAGCTCTGCTGTTTTCTGTAGTTAGGTTTGATGCCTTCTTCTGACGGGAAACAGTTTGTAGTTGTACTGGTCTTTCAGCTTCAGAACTTGCAACTTGCTGAATGATTTTTGCAGAGTGACATCGGTTGTCTAGTCACCAGCTTGATCCCTATGGGTATGGGGTGATAACAAGAACGGATGATGCTATTTTACTTTGTACCTTGACCCTGATAGATCAAATATAACAGTCAATGTATGCAGATCTTAGATTTCAGTCAGGAACTGAAAATCATGGTTACAAATTTTCCTGCTATTCTACCTCTGCGCATAATAACCATGTCAATTGCAACCATGACCTGAAAATTGCATCACTTGTGTGTTGATTCCTGAAGCTCTCCACGTGACACTTTCAACTCACCGCTCCTTGATGTATTTCCAGCAAATGATTTGAAAACTACACAACATCCTATCTAGACAGCACGCATGAACGGTAAAATTGCATCTCTAGCTTTGTCGATTATCCATCAAGCGCTTTGAAATTTACGTGACAAAAGTATAAAATTATTTGGCCGAAATATTTGTTTTTTTACTTTTCTCCAATAAATTAAATGAGATTATAATATTTACACCATATTTGAATTGGTAAAAAAAATATTCAATTACACATGCTCTGCATACAACAGAACATACACCAAACATCGATCAGGGGCATAGTAGACCTTTCCTATAGAAACCTCATGTTTCCAGAGCTGAAGCTAAACTGCGTGCCAAACAGGTCCACTTGCTCCAGAAACTCCACAGTGGAGCTGCTCTGTGGTGGAGTTGGTGGAGCAGAGCTAGAAAAGGTGGAGCAGAGTAGTCCCAAACAGGCCCTATAATTACTGGTTCTAGTTAATCCTGTATGTGCTTATTGTTAGGTTTCATGCACCAACCAAGTGAACCCAAAAGCTTAAGCTATTGGGAAGAGGTGGGCAATCCACTAATACTTCACAACAATCCCACTCACGTGCAGCCAGAACAAGGCGCAACCGTGAAAATAAAGAAGGGAGCGGAGGACTTAAAAGATGCCTCTATCAGGACTCGAACTCGAGACCTCTGGCTTTGATACCATGTTAGGTTTCATGCACCAACCAAGTGAACCCAAAAGCTTAAACTATTGGGAAGAGGTGGGCTATCCACTAATACTTCACAACACTTATCAAGGTGTGCCATTGGAACATGAGCACATTAATCCAGCAGTTGTACAATTATTGTACTAAAAGATACTTCTTGCCACACTGTGCTAGATTCATGATAATGCTTGACTTACTACACATTCATGTTTGTGTCTCCTGAAGGTTAGTTAGACAAACACAAGGTGCATGGTAGTTAAAAATGTTAATCACCAGCAGCAAAGGATGGACAATACAGGTAGGGAGAGCACAGCGCAGCTAGCACTCCACATTGAGGAGATGGATGTCGGAGCAGAAAGATTGGAGGTCGAGTTCACATTTGGGGGAGGGCAACAGCGTCATCAGAAATCGGAGGGAGCAGTAGAATTTGGGTATTTGAGGGGCATAAGAGATATGGGTTGAAGATCTTAGAGGAATCAGAGATAGACAATTAAACAAGATTGTAAAAGGATGTGCTTATGTTCTGGAGAGGTTCACATGTGATCCTGGCCCACATTACATGATCTGATAGCACAAGACAGGAGTTTCCACTTTCCAACTGATATGTGGCCCATTTGACTATTGGCAATGCACCAAATTTTGATGTATAAGATCTTTGTTTTTGAATCTCCACATGCTACATGATCCTGACAGCCCAACAAATAAACACCATCTGTTTGTGCAAATCCACAAGAAAAAACTAAGAAGTACATCGTAATAAACACAGAGAGGGAGGGAAGGAGAGAGCTCACTAGAGCAATTGCCTGCGCAGCATCTTGCCTACCCCAGTGGTCTTCTGTACTTCCTGGCATTATTATAGCAGTCCAATACTGAGGTTAGCAATTCAGTTCCAGCAGACATGATGGGAGTATAGAACCTAATATTCATTATGCCTATTAATTCATCTGCTGGAGTGGTCTACTGAGCTATATTTACATCAGTGAGTTGTTCACATAAACTCAAAGGCCTTTTGGAAAGGTCCACAAGATAGAGCACAAAATATTGGTTGCTTGCATCTTGTTCACCCTGTCCATGTTATAAGAAGCATCTCTTTCCAAAAGTTCACCTGTTTAATTTGACTACCTTTTATTTATGATTTTTCTGAGGACATGACTATATAATCTTCTATAGTGCAGTAATCAACTCTTACAACTCAAAAGAACCAAACATGTTAAAAATATAAGCTTGTGCAAACCATATCAAATGTATGTTGACACAATCAAAAAAGAAACAACTGAATACAGATCATTGTAAATGACTGAGCTTGAAAATTTTGTGTTCTTGTATAGTCAAACTGGATCAATTGTTGCAGAGTCAATAGGGGCAAATTACATCATGGAACTAAAACAACAGTCAAAAAGTAATTTAAACTAGAGGTAGTACACTGTATACACTAACTTGCAAAGTAAAATCGACAGGGAAAAAAACAAAAAAGGAATAACATCCCACCCACAAGTATAGTATGGTTCCAGCGTTCAAATACCCCACTACTGCTGATTCCATTTAAATCAAACAATATGTTGGAAAGACTCCTGTTGATTATGGATTTAAACTAGAGGTAGTACACAGTATACACTAACTTGCAAAGTAAAATCGACAGGGAAAAAAACAAAAAAGGAATAACATCCCACCCACAAGTATAGTATGGTTCCAGCGTTCAAATACCCCACTACTGCTGATTCCATTTAAATCAAACAATATGTTGGAAAGACTCCTGTTGATTATGGAAATACATGTACACTTGCAACTTCAAAACAGGATTGCGCTGCTTGAAGAATGTGAATAAGAGTTGAGGATGGTGCCATGTAGGAGGCAAAGACGGCAAAACTAACGTTTCATGGGTCAAAGAGGTTGCTAAGTTAACTGTAGGGCTTTTCTGTAAACTGTAAAAAGAACTTTCAAGAGGGTCCATGGCAAAAAAAGACAAGTTGTAGGATGATAACATGCAAGAAACGAAAAAAAAAGGATGCACATAAGCGCATACCTTAGGATGGAATATACCCAAAGACTTAGCCTTAGATAGGAGTGCTTGGAAGACAGCTATTCACGTGCCTGAACCTTGATTGTTTCTGTTGGGTTTCAACTCTAGCCTACCCCAACTTGTTTGGGACTTAAAGGCTTTGTTGTTGTTGTTGTTGTTGCACATAAGCGCATACCTATCTCAACAAACATGGTGGGTGTGCTGGTAACTGGTCCATGATGAGTAGCCTCAAGCGTAATCTTCACAAACAATCATAATTATAGATCAGTTCAGTTCACTCAAAAAGTCATAGGTCACTATTGCAAAGAAAACTACCTCAAACTCTGGAACGAGGCCTTGTTCTGCAGCTATCTTTTGCATCAACCGGAGCCAAGGGCCAATGCGAGGACTTGGAATTGCTGCCCATCCAGGAATCCCTCCTTGGGGTGGGGTTTCATCCTCCTTCAGATGTGGAACACCTTTATATGTGTGTCTACCGGTAAGAACATATGTACATTATCAAGCAAACAGGCAGTTGATGAAACAATAATTTGAACAAACCAACAGATGTCTATGCATGTTGCTCAAAAAACATGATGCTATAACTAGTAGACAAAACAATAACAAATACACGGAAGGCCATTACAAAACTTGTTGGATTGCGTACCAAGCAAAATCAATGGACTGCCCGTATGCTATAACTAACATGGTTCAATATCCTTTCGAATTTATCAAGCGCATATCTATGAGATATCTCATGAATCAAATGGTGTTGAGCAAGAAACAAAAAAAGAAACATCAAGCATTTGACCTTGCCACTGGGATAAATGGGATCACATAAGAGAGAAGAACGGACCGATTGGATGCACTGTGAGTGCTGGACGTTTGGAGACTGCAGTGTGTTTGCTGAGGAATATGACCTCAGAAACAGACTCTCCAGTGGCTTCCTGCCATCGCTGGTCAAGATCATCCTCTGCGATAATGCTACGTTCATGCTTCAATAATCGAACATTCCCATTAGTAAAACTCTCCATCCCCTCCTACAAAACAATATGGGCACACATTAATTGGAACCAGAACCATGATAAAATATGAATTTAGAAAACTGCTGAAATGCAAAGTATCAGCTAACATCAGTTGGATGCCCTCCTTTTCACAGTATTAAAAAAATAGATTAAAACTTAAATGAGTTCAGATCCCCTTCTCCCTGGTACATAATGCATTTGCGTCCGTTACATGAACTGAGATTTCAGTCTCAGAATACAACTGAGAAAATGCATTTTATGCAGCATCAACTCATGAAGTCACTGTCTCACTGAGCTTAAAATTTCTAAAACAGGAATGCAGTCAAGTCCAGTGTACTTCTCATAGAACAAATAATGTTAGAATAATACTCAAAATGCACAGACTCGCAAAGTATAATGAACAAATGGTGAAGCCAGGTCAAACTTTATTCAATACCCCAGCACAAGGACATGGGCTGAAGCCTTTAGGGACATGAGTCCAAGATATCAGGCATCAATAATTTGAGCGAATAGAGTCATGAGTCAAGGTCAGTACCCATGTTTTAAAGGCGGCTAGGCGTCCAGGCGAGTGCTTGGTACGCCTGGACGCCTAGGCGACAAGGCGCCACTGTTTCCCAAGGCGAGCTGGGTATGCCTGGACGCCTAGGCGACGCCTTTAAAACCATGGTCAGTACATAAAGGGCCTGTTTGGATCCACTAGTGCTAATAGTTAGCAGCTAAAATTAGTACTAGTGAATCCAAACAGACCTGCTAATAGACCAACTAACTATTAGCTAAGGGGTTGCTAACTATTAGGGCCCGTTTGGACGAGCTAGGGCTATTTACTAGTTGGGGCTAAAAATTAGCCCAAATTAGCTACAATTGGCCAGCTAATTGGCTAACAGCTAGTTGGAGACTTGGCTAAAAAATTAGCCCTCCTGTTTGGATGGGCTAGCTCTAATTTTAGATAATTTTTAGCTAGCTAACAATTAGCTCTTGGTATCCAAACAGGCCTTTAGTTCCACTAGCAAGTTTGGGGCTGCTAATAGGTGCCAACCACCTATTAGCAACATATTAGTAGGTGGATCTAAACAGCTCCCTGCTAATAATTAGCTAGCTAATTGTAAGTGGCTATTAACCAGCTAACTAATATTACTAGTGGATCCAAACAGGCCCAAAATGTAAATGAATATGCTTGGTCCCCTCCCTCTCCCAAGTTGGATCAACCTCAGAAAAATACTACACGCAAGCCCAGTAAAATTCAGGAAGCCATGATCTCAACAACTGATTATCTTTCTATCATGGGCTATAAAATTGCCTTGCACACTGCTAAGACAGGATACCTATGCCCAAAAGAACTTTGGTAAGTACTATTAAGGGCAAAATTCATCATACTACTTAGATATTCGTGGCTACATGAAAATCCTATAGGCGCGGTAGTCATTCAAACATCCCGAATTGCACAATTGCCTAAAGCTACACGACTGTGCATCCTGTTTCACACCGCAAACATAACCATCCGAAGCACTAGGCACAATCTCAACTCACAATGACAAGTAGCACCGCAACTCCTACAGGCCTAGCAACTCCACAGATAATATTGGTGGTCGACGCATACGGATTACTACAAAATACTGTAGGAGATAGCGCAACACACAACCGGATGGACCGAATCGAGGCTTATGGGGATTAAATCAGATCAGATAGATGGGGTTTAGACAGAAGCTCTGTTTTGTTCTTACGGCGATGGGCGGGCCGGGGGACCATCCGGGCATGGCGAGGAAGGCGGCGGCGGGCCCAATGGACGCCGGGTCCGACGTCGTGGCCACCACCAGCACCACCATCTTCTCCTCCTCAGACTCCAACGCCCCGGCTGCTCCGCGAGCACCTACACCACCTCGACCTGGGAGAGCACTCTCGAATACGGTCGCGCTACAAGACGGGTAATCGGGGGGCAAGTGCCAACGCAAGTACGAGGATTTCGTGGACTGCAGGTCTCGCCGTTTTGGTTTGCGGAATTTTGCTCACGGACATTGCACAAACGTCTAATAGGCTGTTCGACACCGTTATCGTCGAAATTTGCTGGTGGACATTACAAATTTCTGGTTCTTTGTCCAAAGACACTGTACCGATTATTTTATACATTTTTCAGTTTTGGAGAGAGAGAATGTGGGGGAAATGTCTAAACTGTCCTCGTCTTCAACCTCTGGCACCTCCTTCCCCGAGCTCTTCATCACGCCGTCCCGAGTCTGACTGTGCGCCGCCGCCACCATATCCAATGCCGCGCCGCGCCCTCATCCCCGGTGAGGCCGCGTGCCCCTGGCCAGGTCCCTGTCCCCCGGTCGCGCCCTCGCGCCCCTGTCCCCACCGTCCGCCATGGTCGCACCCCGTCCCCGGCGGCCCCATACCCCCGACCATGTCCCCGTCCCTGTCCGCGCCCCCATCCCCCTCAAGAAGAGAAGACCGGTCGCCGCCGGAGTCACGCTGTCCCTGCAGGAGAAGGCGGGCCTGGGTCTCCGACCGACGAGGACCGCGTCGAGCTTTTCCGAGCTCCGACGTTGGCCGCGGCGAGCGCACGACTGATGCCGTCCGAAAGAGCCCCACCGCATCCACCTACGCCTGCACCGCCGGGTCTGTAGGAGACGGACGAGGACGAGCTTGTCTGGGCTCCGGCGAGCCCGCCCTCGGCGAGGCCCTACCCGCCCCCGGCACGACGTCGGCAAGGCCAAGGATCAGAGGGAGCAGGCCACGGGTGGGCGGCTTGCAGCTCCACAGGCTAGCGAGTGCCTGGCCGGAGCGCCTCCCACCCCCACCCCCACCCCCCACCCAAACGTGCACAGCATTGAGCCATGGCAGACAGACAGAGGTGGAAGATGACTAGTAGGGGCAATTTCGTCTATTCAGCGCCCTTTCTCTCTCAAATCATGAAAAATGAATATTTTAATGAGTGCGGTGTCTAGCAGCCAAGAATCACGATTTCATAATGGTACTGGATATATTTTAGATTTGACGGTGTCCAACAGTATATTAGACCTTTTTGCAATGTCCCTGAGCGAAATTCCCCTTTTGATTTTGGTTTCGGTTTGAATCGGGGGCCAACGCACCGTCCGTATCTGTGGGCTGTGCCTGCCAGGCTGTGGGCTGTTGTGGGCTGTGGGTCTACCGAAAATCCGAAAATGGTATTGATCGGAACGGATAATGGATTACTCCTCTCCGTGTTTCGTTTGGGAGAGCGATAAGGTCTCCAAACTCCAAAGTATGACTTCTTATTTTTATCAAAATATTTATAAAAATAATATATGTATATTATAATAAAAGTATTTTTAAAATAAATCTATTTATATGACTTTTATATTTCCAAAATTAATAACAACTTAAAGTTTGATTCAAGCCTTATCTAAAATAACTTCTTTTAGAAATATATGGAGGGAGCAATGTCTTTCCTATGTGCTAGTCTGTTAAGTACGTACCAAATTACATTAAAACAACATCACAAAATTAGCTCCCCATCCCCAGTCCGCAATTTTTTTCTCGGGAGGTTGTTTTGCCTCGTCGGTCCATTTTCTTTAGAACTGTTATCTTTTTCTTTACAGAGAATGGGGATTTATATTAAATCTTGGTACAGTATATCCTTAAATTATACATAAAAAAATCTGAAATAAAAATAATAATCTATCTAGATTCTTCCATCATCTTCTTCCCTCGGTGGCTTCCCTCGAACGCCGGAGCCTAAGTACAGTCCTTATGCCGAATCATACGACCAACTCTAAAACATTGGACATATCTGAAAGGATGAAGATGTCTAAAAGTTGGGTGAATTGGGCTAATTCTAAATTTCTTTGCAATAATTAAGTCCTACGGTTAGCCCATTTAACCTCTTGTACCCAGAAAGTGTTTCTATTGATCTATTGCACAAAAGTTTAGCAATCTAGGTTTCAATCCTACTCTAACATGACAATTCTACGAATATAAATGACAATAATTGAATTGCTTAAAGTAAATACTCAAAGTAAAGAGGGAGGAAGGAACACGGCGATGTTTTACCAAGGTATCGGAGAGTCGTCACTCCCTACTAGTCCTTGTTAGAGCACCCGCGCAAGGGTGTCGCTCCCCCTTGATCCGCGCAAGGATCAAGTGCTGTCTACGGGATGATTCTTTGACACTGCGTCATGGTGAATCACTCACAACCGCTCACAACTTGAGTTGGGTCATCCACAAGCTCCGCCGGATGATCACCAAACTCTCAATCACCACCAAGCCGTCTAAGTGATGGTGATCACCAAGAGTAACAAGCACAAACTCTCACTTGACCACGACAAGTCTAATGAGAAGGGTGGATGCACACTTTGCTACTCTTACTTTCACTAATAAGGGCTCTCTTTGGGATTCTCAAATCTCAATTACTTCAATAGAACATTGCTCTTCTTAGCACTCTCAAAAGTATTTCTCAGCAGTTGGAATGAGCAAAAGTACCCCCACACACGAATGAATGAAGTATTTATAACCATGGCTGAAAAACGAACCGTTATGTGCCACTACGGGGTAACCGGACGCTCCGGTCATATTGATCGGACGCTTCGGTCAGTTCTCCCCGAACTCCAGTGTTTAAGTTGTGACCGAACGCGCCCGGTCATGATTTTGTCTCTCTAGAACCTTACTGGAGTCGATCGGACGCTGAGACTCAGCGTCCGATTACTTCACCTCTCAGCGTCCGGTCGCACCAGACGATTTCACCTTGATCAAATGAACTGACCGGACTCTGCGCCAGCGTCCGGTCACCCCAAAGCCAGCGTCCGGTCAGTATTTGACCCTCCATTCACTTCCAACTCTTGATCATATGTAAATGAAGTTTGCTCCAATGGATCTAATGGCTTTTGAGGAGCTACCTAGTGCTAAATTTAGCAAGTGTGCACCATACCTAACTCACTAGACTCACCTAGGTCAAGCTACCCATCCATATCCCCCTAAGAGCATAACCACCATGATAGCCCAATTGATCTTCATTACCATGATCTAACTTAATTACCTTTGTAAAACACACGTTAGTCAAGGTAATCATGTATTATCATTAATCACCGAAACCCAACTAGGGGCCTAGATTGCTTTCAATCTCCTTATTTTTGGTAATTGATAATAATACCACCTTGAGTATGTGAAAGAGTTGAGATTTTTAACATGCTTGATTCATATAAGCTTTTGACAATAAGAACAATGGAGTTAGGCAAGCTTATATGACCCAAGCCAACATGATGTACTCAAAAGACATGAAATAAGCATGAGTACAAGTAATAAAACTCATTTGCATCGGAGTAAAACGTGGAAGCAAAGCAAATGAGCATAACACTAGTGATATGACATATAAAAGATTCAAAGTAGAGAGCACACATGTCAAATATCACGATCACGTAGATATCACTATCACATAAATATAGTTTGATGCATGAAAGTAAACACACATGAATACATAATAGTGTATCACACATAAAAAGCATAATAGTGTATCACACATAAAAACCAAATATAATAGAATACTAAGCTCCCCCTAAGTCGCTCCCCCCTAAGTCTAACATACTCGATCTCTCTCCCCCTTTGGCGTCAAACACCAAAACCTAAGGGTCGATCGGCGGGGCTGCAGTGGACGAGTCGGACGCTGAGGTACGAGGAGTGAGCTGGAACTGTGTGCCATCATCATCTAACCCTAAGCTCTGAGCTGTCTGACCCTATGTAGCTAGAAGCGATGCTGAAGCGGTCTAGATCGGATCAGGGACTAGAGCAGCCATAGACTGTGCAGGTATCACTGAAGCAGGCGGCTCTAATGATGCAATAGAAGAAGAGAGCGTCTCTATAGTCCCGATAATAGGTGCAACTATAGAAGGATCTGGGACATATAAATATGGCGGAGTAGGCTGCCCTGTCAACTCACTGAAAGTCGCTCCAAAGCTCCTGAAGACTGAGGTATCTGGCACTAGTAGCGAGGAAGTCTGTGTCGATATAAAGCCCATCTGAAGAGGTGTGAACTACGGGGCTAGCACTAGCGAGGCAAACCACTAGAACACCTGCTTTGTAGGTGAAGCAAACTATGCTGGTGGATGTCCCTGACTCTGAAGCCCACTAGGCTATAATGCTGGAGTCATAGAAGTGGTGGCAGGTTAGCCAATCTAGGGTGAAGACTGTGGCGGTGGAGCCCCAATGGCCGTCACAATATGCTGCATAAACCCAAGTAGCTACTGCTGCATGAGAAGCTGTTGCTGATGCATGGCCTGTTGCTGCTGTTGTATAACCTGCTGCGCTGCTGGATCACCCGCTGCTGTCGCTGGAACTCATCTTACTGAGTCTGGAACTGTACAAAAGTAGCGGCGGTCTCCTATGTCTAGTGAGCCTGATCCTGCCTCATTCACTCAAGGATGACAAGTAGAGCGGGGTCTATCTGCGGTGTAGGTGGAGCTAAACTAGAGCTACCGGCCTCATAGTCATGTCGTCGTGGAGGCATCTGAGGGATATCTCGGTAGTCCTCATCTGAGCTGTCGCTGAGGTCGCTCTCGACCATCCCCTCCTGCTGAGCATCAAGTTGCTACTCCTCTATAGCTGTTATGCCCCTGATGGTCTCATCCTGCTGAGCTGCAGTCTCTAGCACCTCTAGACATCGGCTCGGCTAACTGGGTGTCCTCACTGCACTCTGATGGATCATCTGAGTCATGTTTAAGCAGGGAACTCTATAGTAGCACCACTATACTCTACCAATATCTCAGGTGGCCTCACAGTAACTGCCCTGTGGATCAAGAATATAATCTAGTGAGCATATGGTAGCTGCCTGTGACCCCTGAACCCCTCTACAAAAGTATCCTCTATCTCTGATAGAAGGAGATCCTAAATATCAAGCACTATCTGTTGCATCAGAGAGTTCATTAACCATAACTGTATGCGAGTCAAGCCCTTGTGATACCTCATCCTCGGAAGCAGTGTCTTCCTCATAATGGCATCAAGTACTCTAGTAGTAGGAGTGAGATCACTAGGTGTCCTGCTCGATCCCTCGCCGAAAGGCTCTATGAAGCAATGGCAGACTAGATCTGTAGGGGGCACAAGACCGCCGTGAGGGCATCTAGGAGGCGTTGTCTGTCCATAGCAAACCTCATGTAGCCAGATGGGCTGCTCCTGAAGTCTGAGTATCTCTCTGACTCTAGTGCTCATTAGCCTATAATCTCTGCCTCTGAAAGCAAAGTGAATGAATCTGTGTTGCGGGTCAATCCAAAGTGTAGCATAGAACTGATGGACCCTAAGATGGAATATATAAGCCTATCCATCTAAGTAAATCTGTCAGCCCTGGTAGGTAAGATAAATAAGGATGAATATGCTCTCTAGCTGCTGCTATAATGGTCTCAATGTTTCACACCCTTTGAGATCTGAATACTGCCCTACTGTTAAGATATGCATTATAAAAATCTTCCTACAAAGGTGTGTAGAAGCCTTCTAAAGCTCGGTCATCCCTCCTTGGCGGAAACCACTGCCCAAAGTCCATAAATCTGAGCTGCTGAACCTGCTTGGCCATGGTGGCCCTCAAATCCAAGTGAGTCACTAGAGGCGGACCCTGTGGTCTAGGCGGTGGATGTGTACCCCTCCACTGTGTCTCTGACTTCAGTGTGACTAGAGCACGGGTACGACCAGAGCGGTAAAGCTGTGACTGAGGTGCCTGCTCTGTCTCCTCGGGCTGCTCTCTCTTCTGAGTCTGCTCTGCTAGATGTGGCTGCTGCTGAGGCTCCCCTGAGACTGACTCTCATCAATAGCGACACACTGTCCTCCAACCATGAGAGTCCCAGCTAGACCACCATGATGGGGCTCAACCTGCTCAAGTGCAGCCCTCATAGATGGAGAAAGCTAATCTGTAATAACAACACCACTCCGAGCACCTCCTCTCTCTTTGCACGCTCTGCAGCCTCTGCAACTGCGGCTGCTCTCACTATATCTGCATCAGGATACTTGTGCTTCCTTGTTTGCTAGCTTCTTTGTCGCCTTGCCTTTTGCATCTGTAGGCTGGCGAGATGGGGGCCTCAGATCCTCATCACTGGGACCTCCTCCGATATTCTTGACACGAGCCATCTGATGAAGCTAAAAAGAACAACTGCCCTGACAAGAATCAACTGCCAACTATCACTTTCGAGGCTTGGCCTCGATCCGTACTCATGAGCTTGGCCCCGAGTTAATTGTCAACTGCCAAAGGGACCACAATGGCACCGACTCGCTGCATGATAGAAAAGATAGGATATACAAATAAATACATTATATCTAGAGATATGAAACCTAAGAAAGCAAGCAATAGATACGAAATCAGAAATGAGGGCTTGGTACATGATGAACCGATGAATTGGCGAGACGAGGAACGAATCGGGGAACCACCAGGTCGGCAACTGGATGTCAAGGGTTAGGATTGCGGTGAAGTTCGGTAGCAGAGATCTAATGTGGGCACTGGAGGAATGCTGCACGGCAAGGAGGAAAGCTAGGGTTTCGGTGAGTCTGGTGGTGGCGCTGGCGCTGGCGTGTGGATGGTGGAGCAGAGCGACACTAGGGCCCGGCGTGAAAGGGCTATTGGTGGCGTGGGCTCAGCACCGTTGCTGGAGCACGAGCGCGCAGAGCAGAGGTGCGGGCGGACGGAGCAACTCCGGCATGGCGGCGTGGGAGCAAGGCGCGCGGGGCGAGCGGCGGCGCGGGCGCAGCGACGCAGGTGAGTGCTGTGGTCGGGCAGCGCTACTGCAGCAGCATGGAGCTAGGGCATGGGCACACGATGGCTCAGGAGGTGGTGGCTAGGGCACGAGTGCTGCACGGGCGGCGATGGTGGCGTATGCGGCTTTAGGTCGCGGTGCGGTGCGATTTATGGTGGCCTCCGATGGATTAGATAAGGAAATAGAGAGGAAACCAGATCATGTACGTTTTCTACTGACTGGATGCTCCGGTGGTAGCGACCGGATGCTACCACTCAACGTCCGATCAATTCCAGAGAGGTCCAAAACCTCTGGAATCGCGACCGGACGCGTCCGATCACCACTGATCGGACGTAGGCAGAGTCCGACCGATCCTGACTTTGTCTTCTTCGCTTGATCGGACGCTGGATCACCAAATGATCGGACGCTGGGAAAGCACTATTTTAGCATCTGGTCACTCCTTCTCAGCAGCAGTTCACCTCCTGTGAACTGACCGGGCATTGGACTTCAGAGTCCGGTGCAGCGTCCGGTCACTCTTTTTCCTACAAATCTTCAAAGTCCTTCGTGCTGCCTATTCTCAATCAAGTCCCAACTCCAATAAGATCCAAATAAACACCAATTAAGACTAATGTGAGTGACCTCTCTCAAACCCGCAATTTTTTCAAAAATATTTTGCCTTAGGGTATAATTCTTTTTAAGAAAATAGGCAACAAGAGGGCAATTGAAGATAAACGACAAAGCAACATTCATGCATGTGCAATGCAATACTTGAAAGTAAATCTAGTTGCTTGTCAAGTTTGATCCAAGGTTAAGCTTCTTCACACGCTTTACGGCGGTTATCTTAACCATGTTAGACAAGCCCTATATGCATTAACAAACATTTAACATGTTGTATATTACAATGCAATGCGAGGGACACCACAAGCTCATTTTCTAGAGAAGTTGTTAAAATCAAGAACATTGAGCTTATTCCGCAATCTACAAAAAGTCACCTCATCTAGTGGTTTAGTGAAGATATCCGCCAATTGATCCTCGGTCCTTACACCTTCTAATGAAATATCATTCTTTGCAACATGATCTCTAAGAAAATAATGACGGATATCTATGTGCTTAGTGCGAGAGTGTTGAACCAGATTATTTGCAAGTTTTACCACACTTTTATTGTTGCACAAAAGAGGTACTTTTTCTAGAACTACACCATAGTCTAGCAAAGTTTGTTTTATATAAAGAATTTGTGCATAACAAGCACCTGCGGTAATGTATTCCGCTTCGGCGGTGGATAAAGCCACACTATTTTGTTTCTTGAAGGACCAAGACATAAGTGATCTACCAAGCAAATGGCACTCTTCGGATATGTTTTTTCTATCCACTTTGCAACCGGCATAATCCGAATCGGAATAGCCAACTAATTCAAATATAGCTCCTTTGGGATACCAAAGGTCAATGCTTGGTGTGTGCTTAAGATACCTAAGGATTCTTTTAACGGAAATCAAATGAGTTTCCTTAGGATTAGCTTGAAATCTAGCACACATACACACACGCTAAACATGATGTCGGGCCTAGATGCAATTAAATATAATAAGCTACTAATCATAGAGCGGTAGAGAGTTTGATCAACCGTGTTACCTCCATCATCTAGGTCGAGATGTCCATTAGTTGGCATTGGTGTCTTGATTGGCTTACATTCATCCATCTTGAATCTCTTGAGAAGATCATTTATATATTTCTCTTAAGAGATGAAAATTCCTTCTCTCATTTGCTTGCCTTAAAACCCAAGAAAGAATGTAAGCTCTCTAATCATTGACATCTCGAACTCTTTCAATATCAATTCACCAAACTCTTTGCAAGAATCTTCATTTGATGATACAAAGATGAGATCATCAACATACACTTGGCAAATGAAGATATGCTCATTAAGCTTCTTAGTGAATAGTATGGTGTCAACCTTCCCAATGGTGAAGCCCTTCTCAATGAGGAAGTCCCGAAGACGCTCATACCAAGCTCTTGGGGCTTGCTTAAGCCCATATAACGCCTTGGACAACCTATAAACATGATTAGGATATCTAGGATCTTCAAACCCAGGAGGTTGATCAATATAGACTAGTTCATTAATAAAGCCATTTAAAAAAGTACTTTTCACATCGATTTGATATAGTTTCATGTCATGATGTGATGCATATGCAAGGAGGATACGAATGGCTTCTAGTCTTGCAACCGGTGCAAATGTCTCACCAAAATCCAAACCTTCAACTTGAGAGAACCCCTTTGTAACTAGTCTTGTCTTGTTCCTCACAACAACGCCTTGATCATCTTGCTTGTTGCGGAACACCCACTTTGTTCCAATGACTCTTGCACCTTTTGGTCGCTCTTCAAGAGTCCAAACTTCATTACAGGTGAAATTGTTCAACTCTTCATGCATGGCATTTATCCAATCTAGATCTTGAAGAGCTTCTTCTACCTTAGTAGGCTCAAAACAAGAGACAAAAGAGTGATGTGCAATAAATGAAGCAAGTTTTTATGAGCGAGTCATTACACCCTTTGATAGACTCCCTATGATGAGATCTTGTGGATGATCTTGTAGTAGAGGTGTGTTTCTTCTATTGACCACTTGAGCAGGAGGTTGTGGAGCATCAATATCTTATGCTTGTATCACCATTTGATCATGGGAAATATGAGTGTCTTCATTTTCTACTCTCCCATCTTTATCACCATCTTGTGGCATATTTGATGAAGAAGGTGGATCAATCACTTGTACATCATCTTCATTATCTTTAGACTTGATGTCTCCAACCAGAATATTCTTCATAGCCTCCCTCATTGGTTCATCACCAACATCATCAAGATTCTCATATGCTCCTTGGGAGCCATTAGATTTATCAAATTCCACATCATATGTTTCTTCAATCAAGCCGGTGGCATGATTAAATACTCTATATGCTTTGTACTTTGATGAGTAACCAACAAGAAAACCAATATCATAATGTCTTTGAAACTTCCCTAGGTGTTGCCGCTTCTTATAGATGTAGCATTTGCAACCAAACACCCTAAAGAAGGAGATGTCCGGCTTCTTACCATTGAGCAACTCATAAGGTGTCTTGCCAAGGAACTTTTGAAGGAATAGGGCGGTTGGATGCATAGCATGCGGTGTTGATAGCTTCCGCCCATAGAGCTTCGGGGGTGTTGTACTCATCTAGCATTGTTCTTGCAAGAGTGATCAATGTTCGGTTCTTTCTCTCAACTACACCATTTTGTTAAGTAGTATATGTTACGGAGACTTCATGCTTGATCCCAACTTCATCACAATAAGCTTTTATGTTTGTGTTGTCAAATTCTTTGTCGTTGTCACTTCTAATCTTCTTGAGCTTCACTTCAAACTCATTTTGTGCTCTCTTGGCAAACTTCTTGAAACAAGATTCAACTTCGGATTTGTCATGAAGGAAGAATACTCATGTGTATCTTAAATAGTCATCAACAATCATAAGACAATAAATATTTCCTCCCAAACTCTTGTATGTTGTTGGTCCAAATAAGTCCATGTGAAGGAGTTCTAGCACTCTTGTGGTTGACATGAAAGCTTTTGTTGGATGAGTATCTATAACTTGCTTGCCGCTTGACATGCACTACAAAGCTTGTCCTTCTCAAACTTCACATCCTTCAACCCTCTTACCAAATCATTCTTCATTAGCTTCTTGAGTGAGCTCATCCCAACATGAGCAAGTCCTCTATGTTATAGCCACCAAAGTGTTGTTTTGGTGAATAAGCATGTCTTCAAGTTAGCATCTTTAGAGGTGAAATCCACTAGATATAGGTTGTTGTATCTAAATCCTTTGAATATCACTTGATCATCATCCTTCTTAGATACAACAACTTCCTTCTCGGTCAACAAGCATTGGAAGCCAAGATCACACAATTGTCTAACGGATAGTAAGTTGAAACTCAATGAAGCAACATACAACACATTTGAGATAGAATGATCATTTGATATTGCCACTTTACCCAATCCTTTAACCTTGTCCTTTGAATTATCTCCAAATGTGATTCTTTCTTGTCCATCTACTTCTTCATCTAGTGAGGTGAACATACGAGGATCACCGGTCATATGTTGTGTGCAACCACTATCAATAACCTAATGACTTCCACCAGTCTTGTAGTTCACCTACATATAAGAGATCAAGCTTTAGAAACCCAAACTTGTTGAGGCCCTTCACCTTCTCAACAAGTGACTTTGCAACCTAAATTTTCTTAGGCCTATTTTTGTTTGGAGGTCCTAAGAACATGACTTTCATCTTTCCACTAAAATCCTTTCTCAGTATGTAATGAGCATTAAAGGCAAAAAGTCTAGCATGCTTGGCCAAGGGTTGTGGTGGTGGAGTTTGGCACTCATGGGCAAAGTGGCCTTCTTGTCCACACTCAAAACATCTCTTTGGCTTTGGCTTTGACTTGTGTTGTTGTTGAGCTAGAGCCTTCTTCTCTTGGTTTGCCAAGTACCTAATGCTACTTCTATCCATCTTCATGATGGTGTTCATTAGTAGCTCATTTTGAAGATGCTTGCCTCTTGTGAACTTGCTCAATCCAATCTTGAGATGCTCTTTCTCCAATTTGAGCTTCTTGTTCTCTTCCTTGAGAGCATCATTATTTTTTCCTTCCTTGAGCTTCTTGTTCTCTTCTTTGAGCTTCTTATTCTCAAGAGTCAAATCACTATCATGATCAAGAGTTTCTAGCATAATAGTGTTGTGGCTTTTGATCTCTTCAAGATCTTTTTTGAGCTTTTCATTGTCATTCTTGAGCTTGACAAACTCATCATAATCATTGTCCTCAACCACTTGCTTGCCCTTACTACTAGAACTTTTCTCAATGCTCTCAATGATCAAATCATCACATGATGTAGCTATATTAATCTTAACAACATTGTTAGTAGCATCATGTGGCTCATTATATAGAAATTCTTGAGCAATGATAAGATTATCATGATTAATCTTAAGAGTAGTATATTCTTCTTTTAGCTTGTTGTGGCTAGTGATGAGATCATTGTGTATCCTCTCAAGTTTATCATATTTATCTTTAAACTCTTTCTTAGAAGATTTGAGCTCCTTGAGTTTGGATGATATAGCATCATTTGCTTCTCTAAGCTCAACACTAGCCTTTTCGGCTACATCATATTTAGCTAAAAGAGAATCATTCTTAGCTTCTAGCTTGTCATTCTTAGCTCTAGTCTTTCTAATGATTCTAGCATATTTGTTTAGCAATTTGACAAGTTCATCATATGAAGGTGATTCAAATTCATCATCATCACTATCACTATCACAATCATCATTGTTACCATGATCATCAGTACTACTATCATCATCATTTGATACCTTTCGTTCACCCTTGGCCATAAGGCATAGGTGTGTAGAGGATGATAGCGGTGGTGTTGGTGAAGATGATGAGGAGTCAATCACAATGGCGGCCACCTTCTCATTATCACTATCATCATCAGATGAGCAACTTGATGAATCAATGTCCGTGAGCCAATCATCGATGATGTATGCCTTTGCACTTTTCCTCTTCTTGTGGAAGTCCTTCTTCTTGCCATCTCTCTTCTTGTATGACTTGTTTTTCTTCTTCTCATCTTCTTCTTTATTGCTTGAGTCATCTTTCTTGCCCTTGTATTTGTTCTTGTACTTGTCTTTTTGGGCTTTGTGCATTGATGTGCTAGATGACCAAGTTCTCCACAATTATAGCAATACATCTCCGAGATTGGCTTCCTTCTAGAGCTTGTGAAGAACTTCTTCTTGCCATCGAACTTGATGCCACTCTTGTTAAGCTTCTTTAGCATCTTGGTGGTTCTTTTCACCATGAGAGTAAGGCTTGCATCATCAACTTTATTGTCACTTGAGCTCTCATACTCAAGCCTTACTTTGCCCTTCTCTTGGCTAGCTTTGAATGCTAAGTCTTTTTCTTTCTTATTAGTAGATGATGAGCCATCTTATGGTGTGATGTGCATGTACATCTCATAAACATTGATCTTTCCCAAGATTTGTGTCGGTGTAGCGGTGGAAAGATCACCTTGATGAAGCATGGTCACAATATGCCCATATTTGTCAATGGAAAGGACACTCAAGATCTTTCTTACAACATCGGATGGTTGCATTTGAGTGAGTCCAAGCCCATTAACTTTCTCTACAAGAATATTCAAGCGTGAGTACATTTTATTAGCACATTCTTTAGGAAGCATCTCCAAAGAGTTAAGCTTTTTCATGACAAGATGATAGCGTTCCTCATGCTCACTCTTTGTTCCCTCATGGAGTGCACAAACATCCGACCATAGTGCATGGGCGTCTTTGTGGTTCCTCACCCGGTTGAACACATCTTTGCAAAGGCCTCTAAAGATGGTGTTTCAAGCCTTTGCATTCTACTTTTCATAATTCACCTCATCGCCTTGTAGGTGTATAGCATCCTGAGGTTTTGGGAAGCCTTGTGAGGCGGCTCTAAGTATTCCAACATCTAGAGCTTCTAGATACGCCTCCATGTGGATTTTCCAATATGGAAAATCATCCCCCTCAAAGATAGGAGGAGGTCCATCCCCGTAAGACATCTTTCTCTAGGTGGTTAAGCTTAAATACGTAAGCACGAGGCTCTGATACCAATTGAAAGGATCAAGATGCCCAAAAGGGGGGGGTGAATTGGGCTAATTCTAAATTTCTTTGTAATAATTAAGTCCTACAGTTAACCCAATTAACCCCTTGTGCATAGAAAGTATTTCTATTGATCTATTGCACAAAAGTTTAGCAACCTAGGTTTTAATTCTACTCTAGCATGGCAATTCTACGAATGTAAATGACAAGAATTGAATTGCTCAAAGTAAATGCTCAAAGTAAAGAGAGAGGGAGGAACGCGGTGATGTTTTACCGAGGTATCGAAGAGTTGCCACTCCCCACTAGTCCTTGTTGGAGAACCTATGCAAGGGTGTAGCTCTCCCTTGATCCGCGCAAGGATCAAGTGCTCTCTATGGGTTAAATCTTTAACACTCCGTCGCGGTGAATCACCCACAGCCGCTCACAACTTGAGTTGGGTCATCCACAAGCTCCGCTGGATGATCACCAAACTCCTAATCACCACCAAGCCATCTAGGTAATGGCGATCACCAAGAGTAATAAGCACGAACTCTCACTTGACTATGACAAGCCTAATGAGAAGGGTGGATACACACTTTGCTACTCTTACTTTCACTAATGAGGGCTCTCTTTAGGATTCTTAAATCTCAATCACCTCACTAGGACCTTGCTCTTCTTGGCACTCTCAAAGGTGTTTCTCAGCTATTGGAATGAGCAAAAGTACCTCCACACACGAATGGAGGAAGTATTTATAACCATGGCTTAAAAACAAACTGTTATGTGCCTCTGCGGGGTGATCGGATGCTCCGGTCATGTTGACCGGATGCTCCGGTGAAAGGTCCTTGTTGGTTTTGGTAATTGAGTGACAACCTAGGTGGACTAATTGTGTTTATGTGAGATACACAGGTGATTAGTCCACAGGTACATATGTGTGAGCAACATATGCCATGAAGGTGAAAATGGCTTGGAGATGTTGCAAAGCTCACACATGTGATGATGAAGGAGCTTATTGCACATGAGACATGACATTGAGTCATGTGATCAAGGTGGAGAAGATCAAGACATGACTTGGCTTGATGGACCGGTTGCAAGCGTGAAGGGCAAGTCGAAGGCTTTGGAGTGATGGACCGCGTGGCGGTGAAGCTTGAGCAAGACTTGGCGCCGATGGACGATGGCAACGGTGAAGAGCAAGGAGAGTCAAGATCGATGAACCAATATGATCATGTGATGATATGAAGTGGATCATATCATTGTTGATCGTGTTGGTGCATGTGTTGCATCGACATTAGAGGAGATGGAATGGAATGCGCAAGGCAAAGGTATAACCTAGGGCATTTCATTTCACCGGTCATAGGTGTGTAGAGAAGTTTATGACCGGGTTTAGGATAGATGGCCGTACTATCAAGAGGGGCAAACTTGTTTGCATATCGGTCATCTAGTGCCACTCGAGTGATCTAACTTTGCATTATCGCTAGGATCGAGTGGCGTGGCAAGTTGAGTGGCTAACATCCTTTGGGAAATGATTGTGAAATGCTAACACACATACACATGGTGGTGTACACTTGGTGGTGTTGGCACATTTACAAAGGAGGTGGTGTTTGCAGGGGTGAGATGGGTTTTGGGTCCCTCTCGGTGGGATTCGGCGCTTTCGAGAAAATGGAATGCCTATTTTCTATTATGCCGGATGCAAACTCTTGGTGGTTAGCACATTGGTGCAAGGGTGAAGAAGTTAGAAGTGAAAACAAGTTGGTCACGAAGATGCTGGCGTCGGTCAACTGACCGGACGCTGAATCTGAATGCACCGGACGCTGGCAGGCTGCGTCCGGTCAGGCTGACGTATGGTGACGCAGAAGCTGGAGTGTGACCGGACGCTGGCTGCGTCCGATCGCATTCGACCGGACACGTCCGGTCATGCTCGGGAGCTTACTGGAAACGACCGGACGCTGAGGGTCCAGCGTCCGGTCAGTTGAAGCTGGAGCGTCCGGTCAGGACAAGTGACCGTTGGAATCGGGACACATGGTCGTCTGCGAGTGACCGGACACTGAGGTCCAGCGTCCGGTCAACATGACTGGAGCGTCCGGTCGGCCCGACCGTTGCCCAGTGAAGGGGTAACGGCTAGTTTAGCCCTTGGGGCTATAAATAGAAGTGGCCTTCGGCCATGGCTGGTGCTGAGCACCTTGGGGGACTTTGTGTCCATGCTTGAGAGTGCTTGGGAGCCCTCCATCACACATATACTTGATAGTGATCATTCGATTGTGTGAGTGAGCGATTCTAGTGCGATTGCATCGTGAGGTTGCATCGAGTGGCACTAGGTGATCGTGTTGCAAGCCGGTGGTGCTTGTTACTCTTGGAGGTTGCCACCTCCTAGACGGCTTGGTGGTGGTCTCCGTCGAAGCCCGCAAGAAGATTGTGCGGAGCTCCGGAGAAGAGCTTGTGAGGGGTACTTGTGCTCGCCCCGCGGGAGCCGCGAAGAGCAACTCTAGTAAAGCGTGTCATTGAGCTACCCTCACTCAAGGGGTAGGTTCTTGTGGCGCCCGATGTGCGGGCTTAGCGGGTGATGCTAATTAGCCGCCGAACCACCAAGTGAGCGGTCGACACAACGGGGACTAGCGTGTTGGCAAACACGTGAACCTCGGGAGAAAAATCATCGTGTCTACCTTGTTCTTCCCGTTGGTTTGCATCCCCATTACACAAGCTTGCAATTACTTTTATATATATTAAGCTTGTGTAGTTGCTCTTGTAATTAGATAGCTTGTGTAGCTTGCTAATTACCTTCTAGCTTGTGTAGCATAGAAGTAGCTCCCTTGCGTGGCTAATTTGGTTTTAGTAACCTTGTTAGTCACATTGCTTAGTTTGTGTAGCTAAGTATTTGCGCTCTCTAATTAGGCATTAGTTGCCTTGTTATTGAGCATTGCTAGTGAGCTTAGTTAGCTTTGTGCTTTTGCTCACTAGCATGTGTAGGAGCTCCCTCATTGCATAAAGTACTAGTGGCATAGGTTTATGTGACCTTGCACCTAGAATTGATTAGGAGAGCTCTAGCTAGCCCGGCACCTTTGTTGCATAATTGTTATCTTTGCAAGGTGCTAGTGAACATACATTGAGGGGTATAGTCTTGGCTAGACCGATAGTTTTAATTCCGCAATTATATCGGTTAGCCGACGCGATTAATTTTAGAAAAGACTATTCACCCCCCCTCTAGTCCGCCATCTCGACCCTTCATCCGGTCAGTTCTCCCCGAACTCCAATGTTTAAGTTATGACCGGATGCATCTGGTCGTAATTTTCCCTCTCTGGAACCTTACTGGAGTTGACCGAACGCTGGGACTCAGCATCCGGTCACTTCACCTCTCAGCGTCCGGTCACGCCAGACGATTTCACCTTGATCAAATGAACTGACCGGACTCTACGCCAGCGTTCGATCACCCCGGAGCCAGCGTCCGGTCAGTATTTGACCCTGCATTCACTTTCAACTCTCAATCATATGTGAATAAAGTTTGCTCCAATGGATCTAAGGGCTTTTTAGGAGCTACCTAGTGCTAGATTTAGCAAGTGTGCACTACACCTAACTCACTAGAATCACCTAGGTCAAGCTACCCATCCATACCCCCCTTAATAGTACGGCTAAAGGAAAAACAAAGTCCTAAACTACTCTAAGTGTCTCTTCCACTCCAATTGACACTTAGAACTAGTCCATCCTTAACATTGTTGTCCATCCTTTGAAAACCAAAATGATTTCCATCGTAAGGGCATGACCATCATGATAGCCTAATTTATCTCCATTACCATGAGGTAACTTAATTGCCTCTACAAAACATACGTTAGTCAAGGTAATCACGTATTATCATTAATCACCAAAACCCAACTAGGGGCTTATATGCTTTCAATGTCGCAAGACGCTTCGGAACCAGTCCAAAACGCATCTAAATTGCTAAAAGAATATTGGTAGTTGCATCCTCAGGTACGACATAGTTTACAGAATAAGACCTTGAATTCCTCTCTGCGACCATCGTCGATGAGATAGATGACCCGGAGTCACTATCCTCATAGGGGCTCCTAGAACCCGTCCGCTTGCAGATAAAGGCCACAGATTGGCCGCTTGCCGATGAAATCGATGCCTGCAACGACGATCTCACCGTGACAATCTCTGAAGTCATCGCATGAAACACGATCTGAGCCGAAAATCATCTAATTTCGCTAAAAGATTTATTGGACTAAACCCTAATCAACTAGATTGAAAAACTACGAGTAAAAAAGGATGGGTTCCCTCCCTTCTTGTCTCTGGTAGATGCACCGTAGAGGAAGAAAGAGAGGGATCCTAGGTGCGGCAACAGCGGAGCAAGGAGCAGTGGCAGCGGCTCTATCTAACGACGTCGGCTCTATTCGAGGCGTTATACTGCCCTCAAACTGTTACTTTGCAAAATATGAACAGTGTATCTAAGATCTACAAGTTTTTTATTAGATCCTCTTGGTAAGTAAAGCCTATCGTATTTTACTTAGTTCTAAAATATAGTTTATTTGGTTTTGAACTAAATCAAATTTCTCTAATTTAATAGAGTTTTTAGAAAAATATTAATAACTATAATGTTAGACAAATGGCAAATCAAAATATTTATAGAGAATTTAATTGAACTAATTTAATATTCTAGATGTTCATGTACTTTTCCCATAAATAAACTTAGTTATTAAAGTTAAAGAGGTTTAATTTTAATGAAATTAAAGTGAACTATAATTTAAACCAGACAGAGTACTATTTAGCAATGCTTCATACAACTTGGTGATTTTTTAGTTATGGATTTTTCTTGTTGCATTTTTTTGGTCATGGTGTTGGTTACAAGTATTTTATAGTTAAGCGTTGGGCTCCCTCTAGTTTGACTTTGTCCTGTAGTAATGGACAAACAAGGGCTGAAGGAACCACAAGATATAGCTTTTTTGGACTCCTACTCTATTTGATACGAGAGAAAAAACACTGCTCATGTGAACAACGCGGGGGTGTTCGGCTGGTGCATACTTCACTGTAGCTCGGCTAATTTTGGATGATTAAATAGTGTTTTGTGAGAGAGAATAAGCTGAAACAATCAAAGACCATACCAGCCGAACACGCTCTGGCCAAGGACGTGCTCAAAACATTTTGTTGTGGTTGCTCACCTCGCCTTGCCCCAACCAGCAAAGCAAAGTGAGTTTTGCTTTCTTACTGGTTCTCTCGTTCTTAATTTCCTCACATCTTCCTATAGACTGCGAGCTCATCAATGCTAGGGCCTGAAGCAACCTTGATCATGCGGGACAGAGGATTTGGCTCATCTGCATGGGCAAGAAAATCCTTGTTGAGGTGAGCGAGGCTACTAAGCAAAAGAAGATTTTAGATGCTAACCAAACGAATGTCCTTGCTAAGCAAGGCAAAGCGAGAGACAATCTCAACTCACAATGGCAAGTACCACCACAACTCCTCGAGTCCTAGCAACTCCACAAATAATATTGGTGGTCAACGCATAATAATTACTATAGAATAGGAGATAGAGCAACACACGAGCGGATGGACCAAATCGAGACTTATAGATGGGGTTTAGACAGAAGCTCTGTTTTGTTCTTACGGCGATGGGCGGGCCGGGGGACCATCCGGGCATAGCGAGGAAGGCGGAGGCGGGCCCAATGGATGCCGGGTCTGATGTCATGCCACCACCAGCACCACCATCTTCTCCTCCCCAGACCCTAACGCGAGCGCCTACACCACCTCGACCTGGGAGAACTCTCTCGAATACTGTCGCGTTACAAGACAGTAATTGGGGGCCAACGCAAGTACGAGGATTTTGTGGACTACAGGTCTCGCCGTTTTGGTTTCCCTTCAAAACTGCAACGTACAAGGAATCAGGGGCCAACGCACCAGCAGTCCGCATTTGTGGGCTGTGCCTACCAGGCTGTGGGCTGTGTGGCCTGTGGGCCCACCGAAATTTCAAAAATGGTATGGATCAGAGCGGATAATGGATTAATGCCTTTCCTTTATGCTAGGACTCTGCTAAGTCCCACATTACTTCTTTTAAAAAAAAATAAAGTACTGCTAGCGCCCGGACGCTAGGACGAACATCCGTGTCTGGACGCCCGTGGCTACAGTCTGTTTCTACGCCTGACATCGGCGCCTGCTCCTTCTAGGAAACTGCGCCCCCACTTCACGCCTCTATCCGGATGCCCACGCCCCCTCCGCTTTCCGTCCACGCCGCTTTCACTTGCCGCACCTACATGTCACGTGGGGACCGCCTGCACCCCTAGAGCCATCGCCTCCGCTTCCCGCACCCGCTACCTAGTAGCGCTCCGTGCCTCCGTCCCTCTGCTCCCCCACGCGCATGCACAATGCCCAACCAACTGCAACAGGTGGTTGTGACAGGGTGGGTCATATTGCATCATGTGTAACATTCTGATCTAGTTTTGAAACATCCAGATAAAACACTTACAACATACGTATGAAACAATTGAAACACTTGCAACATGCGTCCAAAATACTTACAAAACACTTGAAAACTCTTATCTTAAAAACCATTGCAAACATATGCAACATCTATATAAAACACTTGTAACATACGTGTGAAAACATATGCAACAACTAGATGAAACACTTGCACCGAACATCTGACAAAAATAGATGAAACATTTGGAACATACACTCGTAACATGCGTGCATAGCTATTGCAACATGTGCAACATCATGATGTACTTTTGCAACATCAATATGAAATATCTAAAATAGTTGAAACATAAGCCTACATCATGCATTGTGCAAATGTTATTTTGCTGCTTGGACAAGGTACCCAAGCAGCATGGGCACGTCGGCGAAGGAGAGCACTACGACGCCTAGGAGCTTCCACACACTGAGGTTGAGTCCCCCGCAAGGGAGGTTCACGTTGATGAGCGCTCGGAAGAGGTCGTTGTTGTCGTCCTTCACGTCGTCGAAGACGTCCGACTCATCAACTATACCGACAAGGTTCTAAAGGAGGAGTGGGCACAATGTTGTGGTAGACGCGGCATGGAGTGGGATGGGGACGCCGCGCAACGCGCATCGGTGAGGTGGAGTGGGGTAGGAGCCCAATACGATGAAGCCGCGATGAGCGAAACGAGTGGGGATTTCTGTCGGTGAGGGTTCTATCGCGGGGTAGATATGGATGAGAGAGCATAGAGGGAAGTAGGCTAATTACCTATTGGACCGATCCCTGCATAGGTCCAAAAAATAATCACAAAATTAGCTCCCAGCACCGGTCCACAAATTTAATTATTTCGGGATGTCATTTACTTTAGAAGCCTACAATGTTACTTTGCAAAAGAAGAACAGTGCATCTCAGATCCATGAGTTTTATTAGATCCTCTTGGCAGGGCCATTCCTGAGTTTGTATGGACCTAGAACGAAACCAAAAATTTGGGCCCTTTTATATAAACATAACAATATACTACTAGTACTCATTGCTAGTATATATACACATATATACACAACATTATTTCTAGGGGGTACGACCCCGGATACCCACGGCAGACCATATGGGCTGCGCCCTCAGGGGCGGCCCAGCCCACAGGATGAAGCCTTGCGGGGCACGACTCTGCTCGGTGCCTCCCGCAAAACATCTAGAAGATATCCTGAAGATACTACGAGATCTGTTAGGATATGTATGATCCCAAGATTCCTGTAATTAGTTATTACTTTCCGGTTATCTCTTAGATCTAACCGACTTGTAACCCTGCTCCCCAGACTATATAAGGCGGGCAGGGACCCTCTCTAAACTCACGCAATATCATACGATAGCTAATATAAATCAACAGACCACATGAGTAGGGTATTACGTCATACTGACAGCCTAAACATATCTAACTCGTGTGTCTCTGTTGCCTTCTTATTCTTGATCTCATGCTTCCCTGTCGATCAATCTACCTTCGTAGGATACCCCTCGGAGGACTGTCGATGATATTCTATCAACAGTTGGCACGCTAGGTAGGGGTCTGCGTGCTGTTTCCTCGTCGAACAAGATGCCTTTTTTTCTGCAGGCTCTTTGTCCCTCCCGTAGCCCGACCAGATCTTCATGGTCAGATCGATCTTATGGATCATCAATGCTGACAGAGTTAGAGAGCTCCTCGAGCTGGTGCAAATCGATTCTGTGCCGATCACCCCCGCACCTGCGACTATAGACCTGATCTCGAAACCACCTTTGAGGTCACCTTCATCAACAACTCACTGCCTGCTTCCTCACTACTAGAGGAGGCGGATCAACAATGATGATCTGATCTCATCCATCGATCAGGTTGGTCTGAAGCTCGCCGATTGCCTCTCCATCGCTGAATCGGCTCTGGACACTCTGGTCCTACGCCGACCATCCTCCGATACAGATGAAAGGTCCTAATATGGCTAGAGGGGGGGTGAATAGCCTATTTAAAAATCTACAAATCAACTAAAGCAATTTGATTAGTATGACAAATAGCGTAATGCAAACTTGCTCTAGTTCTACAAGGGTTGCAAGCCACCTATCTAACAATTCTAGTTGCAATGATTACTTAGGCACACAAACTTGCTATGTAATTACTCACTAAGTGCTCTCAATCTTGCTACTCTAAAGAGCTCAACTAGACGAATGTAAATAAGTGAGTAGGGTGATTATACCATCGTGTAGGGAATGAACCAATCACAAGATGAATATATAGCCAATCACCGGGAGAATGCCAAAGACAAGAGACAATCGATTTTCTCCCGAGGTTCACGTGCTTGCCAACACGCTATGTCCTCGTTGTGTCGACCAACACTTGGTGGTTCGGCGGCTAAGAGGTGTTTCACAAACCTCGTCCACACGATAGGACATCACAAGAACTGACCCACAAGTGAGGTAACTCAATGACACAAGCAATTTACTAGAGTTACCTTTCGGCGCTCCGCCAGGGAAGGTACAACTCCCCTCATAATCACCAAAGGCGGCCACGAACAATCACCAACTCATGTCGATCCTCCACCGCTACACCAAGCCGTCTAGGTGGTGGCAACCACCAAGAGTAACAAGCGAAATCCACAGCGCAACACGAATACCAAGTGCCTCTAGATGCAATCACTCAAGCAATGCACTTGGATTCTCTCCCAATCTCACAATGATGATGAATCAATGATGGAGATGAGTGGGAGGGCTTTGGCTAAGCTCCCAAGGTTGCTATGTCAATGAAAATGTGCAAGAGGTATCCCTTGAGCCGGCCATGGGGTTTTAAATAGAGGCCCCATCAAATAGAGCTGTTATACCCCTTCACTGGGCAAAACACGCTCTGACCGGACGCTTCGATCAGACTGACCGGACCCTGGACTCAGTGTTCAGTCCACTGATTAATGCCATGTGTCACTCTGAGTTAAAACTGAATCGTCAGATCACAATGGCTACGAAGCTGACCGGACGCTCCGACAAAACTGACCGGACGCTGAAGCCCCAGCGTCCGGTCGTTTCTAGTAAGCTCCCCGAGGCATATTTCTTTGACCGAACGCGTCCGGTCCACCTCGATCGGACATAGCCCAACGTCCAGTGGTATACCCTAGCTACTATACCGCCAAGTCAGTGCGATCGGACGCAGGCAGTCAGCATCCGGTGCATTTGGATCCAGCGTCCGGTCACATGATCGACGCTGGCATAATTTTGACCTACTCCATTTCAACTCAATCTTCTTCACCCTTGCTCAAATGTGCCAACCACTAAGTGTATCACCTTGTGCACATGTGTTAGCATATTTTCACAAACATTTTCAAGGGTGTTAACACTCCACTAGATCCTAAATGCATATGCAATGAATTAGAGCATCTAGTGGCACTTTGATAACCGCATTTCGATACGAGTTTCACTCCTCTTAATAGTACAGCTATCTATCCTAAATGTGATCATACTCACTAAGTGTCTTGATCACTAAAACAAAATGGCTCCTACATTTTATACCTTTGCCTTGAGCCTTTTGTTTTTCTCTTTCTTCTTTTCCAAGTTTAAGCATTTGACCATCACCATGCCATCACTATTGTCATGATCTTTGCCATTGCTTCATCACTTGGAGTAGTGCTACCTATCTCATAATCATCTTGATAAACTAGGTTAGCACTTAGGATTTCATCAATTAACCAAAACCAAACTAGAGCTTTCAATCTCCCCCTTTTTGGTAATTGATGACAACCCTTATACAAAGATATTAATTAAAGTACATTTGAATCCATGTTGCTTGCCCAAGCATATTTACCATGTGTGAAGGATATGGGCAAGTTTCATGAACTCTATATGATAGCAATTGCTCCCCCTACATATGTGCTAAGAGTTTGGATTGAAGCTTGCACATATGCTTAGATAGGAAATATAGGAGTCAATTTCTACCAAATGATGCTAATGTATAAGAGATGGACCTTTGAAGCGTGATACCAATCGGAGTGCACCATTATACCATCCTTAGCACCATTAGTAACTAGACATACATAAAAACTAGAATACCCCATGAGATCAATATTACAAATAAGAGTCTAGTTTCCATAGAATGAACATATGTCTAGTTACTTTAGCCTATGCATGCTAGTTTTTCATTTCAACATTCAAACCTACAACTAGCATACACCACACAAGTATGGATATTTGAAATTAAAACTTATACCATGCAAGCAAATATATGTAATGCACATTCAAATGCACTATACAAGTTTATGAGCTTGCTCCCCCTATTTGTATGCTCAAAATTTTAATTGGTCCCCTTCCTTTGTCATATTTTATCTCTCCTCCTTTGTTTCTTTGTTGTCTTTTCACTATCTTTGTACACTACTTCTCCCCCTTTTTCATCAATGACCACAAAGGCTTAAAGTATAGATAGGGTAGGATTATTAATGTCAACAATTTACACAAAAGGTGACCTCAAATTATAGATAGGTTGGAGTGAAACCATGTGAAATGAGGATCATTTTCCCAATTTGGTTCAATCTAGATTACTTGCAAAAGATATTTAACTCGGTTTGATCCAAGGACAAGCTTCTTCACACCTCCAAATAAGGGTTATCTTGTACCATGTTGAGTTAAACACTTATAGCTCATTTTCTAAATCAAACACTAGGTTTGCAAGCCCACAAACATGTCATATGCTACCACTACATCATTTCAAACATACAAGCAATAGTGGTACCATACAAGCATCAAATTCATTTGATTTTCATGAATGAGCCTAGGACATGATAGGAATGACTAGATGCACTAAACAAGTCCTTAGCAATGGATGGATGACATGTCAATCAACTTTATCTTGCTTTGCTCGAAGAAGAGGCATGTCATATAGTGGGGGTGCATCAACACATATTGGAGAAGTCAAGTATGTTCAATTCATTCCTTAGCTTGCAAAACCTCTTTTCATCAAGTGGCTTGGTGAATATGTCGGCAAGTTGATCTTCGGTGCCCACACTTTCTATGCAAATGTCCCCTTTTTGTTGGTGATCTCTTATGAAGTGATGACGGACATCTATATGCTTTGTTCTTGAGTGTTGAACCAGGTTGTTGGTGAGCTTTACGGCACTTTCATTGTCACATAGCAATGGCACTTGCTTGAATCTAATTCCAAAGTCACTCAAAGTAGCCTTCATCCAAAGTAATTGAGCACAACAACTACCGGCCGAAATGTACTCTGCTTCGGCGGTTGAGAGTGCTACACTATTTTGCTTCTTTGATGACCAAGACACAAGTGATCTTCCCAATAGTTGACATATGTCCGATGTGCTCTTTCTCTCAACTTTGCATCCCGCATAATTGGAATCCGAATATCCAATCAACTCAAATCTTGCTCCTTTGGGATACCATAATCCAACATGTTGTGTATGCTTCAATTACCTCAATATTCTCTTAGTTGCCTTCAAATGACTTTCTCTTGGTGAGGCTTGAAATCTTGCACACATGCATACACTAAACATCACATCCGGCCTTGATGCGGTCACATAGAGTAGACTTTCAATCATAGACCGATATATCTTTTGATCCACCATGTTGCCACTAGCATCACTATCTAAGCTTCCACTTGTCCCCATTGGTGTACTAATAGCTTTACTCTCCTCTATTTCAAACTTCTTGAGCATGTCCTTGATATACTTGCCTTGACTCACAAATGTGTCATTCTTCATTTGCTTGATTTAAAGACCAAGGAAGTAACTAAGTTCTCCAATCATAGACATCTCAAACTCACTTGCCATCATCTTGCCAAACTCCTCATAAAATTCTTGATTTGTTGATCCAAAGATGATATCATCAACATAAATTTACATTACAAACAAGTCATTTCCAAGCTTTTTGGTGAAGAGAGTGGTGTCAACCTTTTCCATCTTGAATCCCTTAGAGAGTAGGAAATCCCTCAATCTCTTATACCATGCTCTAAGTGCTTGTTTCAATCCATACAAAGCCTTTCTCAACTTGTAGACATGGTTAGGTTTCTTCTCATCTTCAAAACCAGGAGGTTGCTCAACATACACAAGCTCATTGATGTACCCATTTAGAAATGCACTTTTTACATTCATTTGGTACAACTTGATGTTGTGGGCACAAGCATAAGCTAGCAAGATCCTAATTGCTTCCAATCTTGCAACCGGGGCATATGTTTCTCCAAAGTCAAGACCTTCAACTTGAGTGTAACCTTGAGCCACTAATCTTGCTTTATTCCTTATTACTATCCCATCTTGATCTTGCTTGTTCCGAAAGACCCACTTAGTTCCAATCACATTATGATCCTTAGGCCTCTCAACTAAATCCCATACTTGGTTTCTTGTGAAGTTGTTTAGCTTTTCATGCATAGCATTGATCTAATCAACATCCCTTAAAGCTTCATCTATCTTCTTAGGTTCTATGGATGATACAAATGAGAAATGCTCACAAAATGAAGCCAATCTTGATCTTGTTTGCACACCTCTTGAAATATCACTAATGATAGTGTCCAATGGGTGATCTCTTGCAACATTGGTTGGTTGAAGCACTTGCACTTGATTGCTAGCATTTGATTGATCACTAGGTTGAGATGATGAACTAGCCATTTGTTGATCTTGCACATTGCCATCACTAGTGCTTGCTTGGATTTGATCATGAGAACCACTAGCTTGCACATTTGAGTTAGAGAGCACTTGATTCTTGTCATCTTCAACGTCAATCACCTCTCTAGGCCTTAACTCACCAATATCTATGTTCTTCATTGCATTGACCAATTGAGTGCCTCTTACATCATCTAGATTCTCATCTTCCTCTTGGGAACCATTTGTTTCATCAAACTCCACATCATGAACCTCTTCAAGAATACCACTAGCCAAATTCCAAACTCTATAAGCCTTGCTAGTAGTGGAGTAACCAAGCAAGAAGCCTTCATCACATTTCTTTTCAAACTTGCTCAATCTAGTGCCTTTCTTCAATATATAGCATTTACAACCAAAGACCCAAAAGTATGCTATGTTGAGCTTTCTTCCATTCAATAGCTCATAAGGTGTCTTTTCCATTATGGGATGACAATATAGTCGGTTGCTATAGTAGCAAGCCGTGTTGATTGCTTTGCCCCAAAATGAATGACTCACATTATACTCACTCAACATTGATCTTGCCATATCAATCAAGGTTCTATTCTTTCTTTCAACTAGCCCATTTGATTGAGGAGTATACTTGGCCGAGAATTGATGTCTAATTCCAAATTCATCACATAACTCATCAATTCTAGTGTTCTTGAACTCACTTCCATTGTCGCTTCTAACTTTCTTGATTGTTGTTTCAAACTCATTGTGAATACCCTTGACAAATGATTTGAACGTTGCAAACACATCACTCTTGTCAACAAGAAAGAACACCCATGTGTATCTAGTGAAATCATCTACAATCACAAATCCATATTTGTTTCCACCAATGCTAGTGTATGTGGTTGGTCCAAACAAGTCCATGTGCATCAACTCAAATGCCTTAGATGTGTTCATCATGCTCTTCTTAGGATGTGTGTTACCAACTTGCTTTCTGGCTTGACATGCACTACATAGCTTATCCTTCTCAAATGTAATATCTTTCAAGCCTCTAACTAAGTCATGCTTAATCAACTTGTTCAATTGTTTCATTCCAACATGACCAAGCCTTCTATGCCATAACCAACCCATACTAGACTTAGTGATCAAACATGTTGACAATTGAGCTTCTCTAGCATTGAAATCAACTAAGTATAGATTCTCATATCTAAATCCTTTGAATATTAAGTTAGAGCCATCTATACTTATGATCTCTACATCATCCACACCAAATATGCATTTGAAACCAAGATCACACAATTGAGCTACCGACAGTAGGTTGAAGTTCAAGCTCTCTACTAGTAGCACATTGGAAATGCTCAAGTCATTGGATATTGCAATCTTACCAAGCCCTTTGACCTTGCCTTTGCCATTGTCACCAAATGTGATACTATCAATCCCATTGCTCTTGCTTTCATTGATTGAATTGAACATTCTTAGATCACCAGTCATGTGTTGTGTGCACCCACTATCAAGCACCCAATGCCTTTCTCTGGCTTTATAATTCACCTACAAAAGAAGATCAATTCTTTTTAGGTACCCAAACTTGCTTGGGTCCTTGTAGGTTAGTCACCAAGGTCTTTGGTACCCAAATGGCCTTCTTCTTTGGGCCCACAATTGGTGTACCAATGAACTTAGCCTTCACTCCATTGGCACCCTTATAAAGCATGTAACAAGAATCAAATTTGATTGATGATACATTAGGTAGCTTGTTCTTGTTAGTCTTACAATTTTGCTCTATATGTCCAACTTGCTTGCATCTATTGCAAAACCGACCATTGCCCTTCACAAAGCTAGCTTTGGGAGTGACAAAGGCCGCCTTGCCTTTCTTGGGGGTATAGCCTAATCCCTCTTTGTTGAGAGAAAACCTTTGGCTATCAAAGCACTTTAGCAAGCGGGCATCTCCACCATAGGCATTGCCTAAGGCACAAGTGAGCTCATTCACCTCCTTCTTGAGGGTTTCATTTTCCACCATTAGTGATGTATCATTCATAGGTGGAGTGGTAATGGTTTTGCTACAAGAAGTGTTAGTAGGAGCAACAAAAATAGATTCATCAATAAGATCACATGTTAGTCCCATATCACATGATATGATCACTTGCTCTTTCTTGGCTTCCTCCACTTTGACTTGCTCAATGAGAGAGGAGTGAGCCTTTTCAAGCTTAGAGTGAGCTTTGCCAAGCTTCTCATGGGCTTCCATTAGCCTCTCATGAGTGGCATTGAGCTCATCAAGGGATTGCTCAAGAAATTTGACTTTCTTGTTCAATTCCTTGCACTCCTTTCTCTTTATCTCAAAGCAAGTATGCACTTGCTCACACATGTCCATGAGCTCCTCCTTGGAGTACTCCTCATCATCATCATTACTCCTATAAGCATCACTTTCACATTCATCATCATCACTCACATCATATTTTACCTTGGTAGGTTTTGCCATGAGGCACATCGATGGAGTGTCGAAGATGGAGGGCTTGTTGTTGATGACGATGCTTGCTAGTGATCTCTTGATAGATTTCTTGTCATCATCACTAGAGCTATCACTATCCGAAGAGCCATCACTATCCCATGTGACCACATAGCCTCCACCCTTCTTCTTCTTTTGGAAGGTCATTCTCTTCTCCTTCTTCTCTTTCTTATCCTCCTTGTGCTTCTTCTTCTCATCCTCATCATTATCACTATTGTATGGACAATTTGCTACTACATGATCGGGGCTTTTGCAATTGTAGAATCTTCTCACATACTCTTTCTTCTTGGTGTGATCTCTTCTCTTTCTTGCACCATAGCCCTTCTTCTTCATGAATTTTCCCATCTTGCGCACAAAGAGAGCCATAGCTTCATCATCAATATCACTAAGATCATCATCATCACTTGATTCTTTCTTGGACCTGCCCTTGTTCTTTGATGATGATGAGCTAGCCTTGAATGCTATGCTTTTCTTCTTCTTGTCTTCTTCTTCCTTCTTGTCATCCTTGTTATCCCCCTCCCTTTCCACACGGTATGTCTCTTGTGTCATGACATCACCTAGTACTTAGTTAGGGGTAATATCCTTCAATCCTCCTCTTATGATGAGCAATCTCAACATCTCAAATCTTGGAGGTAAGAACATCAAGAATCGATGGGAGACATCATCATCCTTGATCTTTTCTCCTAAGGCCTTCAAGTCATTGACAATTACTTGTAGCCGATGGAACATCTTCGGAATGCTCTCATCATCCTTCATCTTGAAACTTGTCAACTTATCCTTGAGGATGTACAATTTGGCACTCTTCACCACCGGTGTGCCCTCATATGTTTCCTCCAATCTCTTCCACACCTCATTTGCTCTTTCACAATCCTTGATTTGCTCAAACACCTTAAAATCAATGGCATTGTATATGGTGTTGAGAGCCATTGTATTGCATTGCTTGTTGATCTTATCTTGGTTGGTTGGATCATCAGGATCAATGATAGCATAGTCATTCTCGATCACTTCCCATACTTGATCATTGATTGAACCAAGATACATCATCATCTTTCTCTTCCAATAATCATAGCATGTGCCATCAAAGAACGGTGGTTTGCCCCCCACATGGTTGAACACAACTTGAGCCATAATTTGACACCGAGGTTGTTAAACCTTCAATTAAACAGTGACCATGGCTCTGATACCACTTGAAAGGTCCTAATATGGCTAGAGGGGAGGGTGAATAGCCTATTTAAAAATCTACAAATCAACTAGAGCAATTTGATTAGTATGACAAATAGCGTAATGCAAACTTACTCTAGCTCTACAAGGGTTGCAAGCCACCTATCCAACAATTCTAGTTGCAATGATTACTTAGGCACACAAACATGCTATGTAATTACTCACTAAGTGCTCTCAATCTTGCTACTCTAAAGAGCTCAACTAGATGAATGTAAATAAGTGAGTAGGGTGATTATACCGCCGTGTAGGGAATGAACCAATCATAAGATGAATATATAGCCAATCACCGGGAGAATGCCAAAGACAAGAGACAATCGATTTTCTCCCGAGGTTCACGTGCTTGCCAACATGCTATGTCCCTATTGTGTCGACCAACACTTGGTGGTTTGGTGGCTAAGAGGTGTTTCACAAACCTCGTCCACATGATAGGACACCGCAAGAACCGACCCACAAGTGAGATAACTCAATGACACGAGCAATTTACTAGAGTTACCTTTCGGCGCTCCACTAGGGAAGGTACAACTCCCCTCACAATCACCGAAGGCGGCCACGAACAATCACCAACTCGTGTCGATCCTCCACCACTACACCGAGCCATCTAGGTGGTGGCAACCACCAAGAGTAACAAGCGAAATCCGCAGCGCAACATGAATACCAAGTGCCTCTAGATGCAATCACTCAAGCAATGCACTTGGATTCTCTTCCAATCTCACAATGATGATGAATCAATGATGGAAATGAGTGGGAGGGCTTTGGCTAAGCTCCCAAGGTTGCTATGTCAATGAAAATGTGCAAGAGGTATCCCTTGAGCTGGCCATGGGGCTTTAAATAGAGGCCCCATCAAATAGAGCCGTTATACCCCTTCACTGGGCAAAACACGCTCTGACCGGACGCTCCGGTCAGACTGACCGGACCCTGGACTCAGCGTCCGGTCCACTGATTAATGCCACATATCACTCTGAGTTAAAACTGAACTGTCAGATCACAACGGCTATGAAGCTGATCGGACGCTCCGGCAAAACTAACCGGACGCTAAAGCCCCAGCGTTCGGTCGTTTCCAGTAAGCTCCTCGAGGCATATTTCTTCGACCAGACACGTCTAGTCCACCTTGACTAGACACAGCCCAGCGTCCGGTGATATACCCTAGCTACTATATTGCTAGGTCAGCACGATCGGACATAGGCAGTCAGCGTCCGGTGCATTTCGATCCAGCGTCTGGTCATCATTTTGACCTACTCCATTTCAACTCAATCTTCTTCACCCTTGCTCAAATGTGCCAACCACTAAGTGTATCACCTTGTGCACATGTGTTAGCATATTTTCACAAACATTTTCAAGGGTGTTAGCACTCCACTAGATCCTAAATGCATATGCAATGAATTAGAGCATCTAGTGGCACTTTGATAACCGCATTTCGATACAAGTTTCACTCCTCTTAATAGTACAGCTATCTATCCTAAATGTGATCACACTCACTAAGTGTCTTGATCACTAAAACAAAATGGCTCCTACATTTTATACCTTTGCCTTGAGCCTTTTGTTTTTCTCTTTCTTCTTTTCCAAGTTTAAGCATTTGACCATCACCATGCCATCACCATTGTCATGATCTTTGCCATTGCTTCATCACTTGGAGTAGTGCTACCTATCTCATAATCATCTTGATAAACTTTGTTAGCACTTAGGGTTTCATCAATTAACCAAAACCAAACTAGAGCTTTCAATAGATCCATCGAAGGCTGCTCGAAAAACTCTAGGAGTGGCAGCTCTACCCTTCGGGCTCGCCAATGTTGCCACCACCTTCCAAGATGCCCTAAGGGGCAAATTCACTGACCAGGTGGGAGATGTCCATCCTCACGCCGATCAGATCGCTGACCAGCCCCCGCCGGCCATCAACATGCTCCATGTCAGTCGACGCTCTGGAGCGTCCCTTTAGACCATCCCAGAGGAGAATCTAGGCTCCGAGTCCTAGGGCTCTACGAAGACCCTCGCCGAAACCTTCACCGAGCAACTTCCTCTCCCTCTGTTCCATGGCAGCACAATCTTCAACGTCAGCATCCACAACCCCCCTCAGAACGGTGAAACCGAGGAGGAACACGCCGCTCATGAGAACCGGAACGTCAACCGCGCACAACACCGAGTAAACAAGATTACCCTTGCGATGGTCGAGCAACAGCTTGACTCACAAGGAAGGCCGCTCTAGCACAACCTCGATGATGAGTTTCTCCGCGTTGACGGCCATGATGTCTACAAAACTCCAAGTGCCAACCTGGTCGTGGCCACCAAAGAGCTCGCCTGGCTTTAGCAGACACCAGAGGTCGCCAGGGTCACCATAATGCTCAATGCGGTGCATTGTCAGGTCAATGAGATCCGCCATGATCAGAGACCTTCCTACTCCACAACCTTGATTTGCTGATCAGTCACCACAAGATCCGATCGCCGCCCAAATCAATTCACCGACCAGCGCCACGATGATAGGCAACCCCTATAGGGTGGAGCCAGGGGAGACCGCATTGAACATCACCGCCAACCCGACCAGGAGGTCGACCAGGACATCTGAGTGCACCTCAACAATCTTCGAGATGCATGATAACGTATCAATGAACACCGCTTTGGTCGCCATAAAGACGAAATATGCCACCGCTAGGAGTACGAGCAAGAGTACAGTAACCTGGACTCAGCTCTCGTGCCGCTCGCTAATGGCAGTGCTACAGACTATGGTGCCAACAACCCTAAGGGGCCCCTAGCATTCACAAGGGTGCTCCGAACACTCCAGTGGCCCCGTGGTTTCAAGATCACTGGGGTCGAGCCCTACGAAGGAAGGATGAATCCAACATAGTGGCTATAGGCTTATGCCACTGTTGTCCACGCCACCAGAGGAGACACCAGTGTCATGGCGAACTATCTTCCCATCATGCTCACGCTAGCCGTCATGAACTGGTTCACTAGCCTTGCCCTGGACTCCATCGGATCCTAGGAAGAGCTGAAAAAGTCTTCACCAACAATTATATTGCTACGTGTACACGGCCAGAAACCAAGCATGATCTCAACCGCATCAATTAGAAGCCATCCGAGCTCCTCCGTAGCTACATCCAATGTTTTTTCTGAGATGAGGAATTCTATTCCAAACATCACAGAAGCCGAGGTCACAATCACCTTCATCCGAGGACTCCATCACCATGAGCTTTGCTCCAAGTTCAACCGCAAGCCGCCCACTGGGATCTTCGCATAAGTGAATCAGTCCAATGCTTAGAAATAACAAAAGGTATACTCCACCGACCACCTTGGAACCACCGCTGCCTTTCTTCTTTAGCCAGAATAGGTGACTGAAGAGGTTGAAGTGGAGGAGGATTTCGAGATATGCCTCATAGAAATGGATGAAGATAGAGATGTGTAAAATGGTATTTAGGTGGAGATTGCACAGACTAACCACCCAAAGTTCCAGCAAATCCCTCAGGAATGGATGAACAGGAAATCCCAACCCATGCCAGAAGTAATCCTCGAATACCACCATTTCATCGGTGTGAGGTGTTGGGAAGGGCTCACCGAGGGCCGGCCGCCATCTAGCGGTAGCGCGGTCAGGAAGAATGCCAGCTTCCACCAAAATGTTGAGCTCCACTTCTCCTGTTCGTGACGGCACCCATTCTTCGTCGCGCTGGGTTTTGGTGCTCGCCTTCTTGGGACTCGTCTACTTCGATTTGGCAGCTCCTTTCGTCGGCGCCATCTCTCAGATCTAATTAGGGTTTGGCGGCGGAAGCAAGTGTGGATGCGAATCTAGAAATGTAAGGGCTGAGGGGGAAGATGAAATGGCAAAGTGGCAAAGGTGGGAATGCGGGATGCGGCGACGCTGTTATAAAGCACTTTCCCCACCCTTTCGCATTCGAGGGTTTTTGGGGAATCGTTCCCGCGATTTACGCCATCCCGAATTCTCCATAACAACAAGGTGGGCCGTTACCTAGGCCTTCGCATAGCCCTAGCCCGTATTGCTGATTTATCTCCACAATTTGTTGCGGCTCGTCGAATGCTCGCCGACATCTCCGCCAATCGTTATGGCTCGGTAATTATTACTGTACAACCGGTACTCTGGTGTTTTCTCCGTGATTCTTTTTTCTCTAAGTTGACTGATGTTTCTGACCCTGGCACCACATGACCACGTCACCTACTATTAGGCTCAGGGACTAAGTGGGCACACTTCACCTTGCGGTGAATGTGCTTTTCGGGGCTACGCCTGGGGACTAGCTGCCTGCTCGGCTAGTCTTTTATTTTTCTTCTACTTTGGACCCTGGCACCATATGACTATGTCATCTACTGTCAGGCTCGGGGACTAAGTGGTCATACTTCACCTAGCGGTGAATGTGCTTTCTTTATTCTGGAAGACTCCGTGCCTCTTGAAGCTGAAGAAGGTTATCTCATTTTCTCATGGTCGGACTCTAAGTGGGCACACTTGGTCCACTGTGAAGAAAATTTTGATTCTGAACTTGAGCCCCTTACACCCTTATGGCAAGCCGTGTTCGGTTCACACTGCTCAGCAACTGCTCATAACAGCTCGGCAACTCATCACGGTGGTCGAACCATGAGTTTGACTGCTCGGTCGTGTTCGCACCTGCTCGGACAAGCTCAAGACGGCGTTGCACAACAGGTACAAGGCGCTCAGGGACTAGCTATGGGGGGTACGACCTCGGATACCCATGATAGACCACATGGGCTGCGCCCTCAAGGGCGACCTAGCGCATAGGACGAAGCCTTATGGGGTATGACTCTGCTCGGCGCCTCCTGTAAGACATCTGGAAGATATTCTGAAGATACTACGAGATCTGTTAGGATATGTATGATTCCAAGATTCCTGTAATCAGTTATTACTTTTCGGTTATCTCTCAGATCTAACCAACTTATAACCCTTCTCCCAGGACTATATAAGGCGGGCAGGGACCCCCTCTAAACTCACGTAATATCATACGATAGCTAATACAAACCAACAGACCACGGGAGTAGGGTATTACGTCATACTGATGGCCTGAACCTGTCTAACTCGTGTGTCTCTGTTGCCTTCTTGTTCTTGATCTCACGTTTCCCTGCCGATCAATCTACCTTCGTGGAATACCCCTCGGAGGACTACCGACGATATTCTGTCGACATTATTAATAAGTGTTAGCTGAATGCAAACGCAATATTCATATGAAATAATTTGTATATTTATTAAATTACCTGAAAATTTTTTTCTAACATTCCTCGATGCGAAGTCATTGATGATGGTGTCAATATCAATCTCATTCAATAATTGCTTCTCAATGCATAATGTTGTCTATCCATTTAACCTCTCTTGTGAAGAGCTCTGTGATTATATCAAATTATCTATTCATCTGTTCTTCTTTATTTTATTATTAACAGAAGCATACTTTATTGATGATATGATACTGTTAAAATTTAGAGGAATAATTAGTTAAAGATTAAACAATTATATAAAGAGAGAATTCACAAAGATTAAACAATCACCTTAGGAAGTCAAGTGGCTAGCAGATTGAATATTTGAATACTCAATTAAATCGCAATTTTTGCAAATCTCAAATGATGTCCATTCGTCCGGGTCTCTGAATCACTGATTAATCAATCACAAAAACACTATCAGATTCAACATAAATATATAATTACATAAAGTAGGGTAGCGTCGGCTGTACATGATTAGAGATGATTAGGGATCATAGACAAAGATACCTGGTGGCTACCGCCTGCCTGCTAGTGCTAGATGCGCCGTCGTCGAGTTGCCCTCGCCCTATGCGGCCGTGCGTCGTGCGGACGTCCCTAGCTAGCCGGTGACTCGCAGTCGATGCAGAGGAAAGAGGATGAGAGAAAGTCGAACAGCGCCGTCGCGCTCGCGCCGAATCGCACGGACCACGGAGATGAGTCGCTAATGTGTGCCCTTACTGGGCTGAGATACGCTGAATGTATGCATACAATACCTGGGGAGGCCGAGAGGGGCCTATCGGCTCCCTGGGCCTGGGACGACTGCCCCTCTCGCCCTGCCCCAGGGCCGGGCCTGCCTCTTGGTAAGTAAAGCCTAAAATATAGTTTATTTGGTTTTGTCCTAAATCAAATTTCTCTAGTTTAGCAGATTTTGCTAGAAAAAAATGATAACTATAATTTTAAACAAATGGCAAATCAAAATATTTATAGAAATTTTAATTAAACTAAATGATTTAGATGTTGATGTATATTTTTCATAAATAATCTTAGTTAAAGTTAAAGAGTTTGCAAAAGGACTGTGGTCTAGCAGTAGGGCTGTTCCTGGTGTCGCATATTTTTTCTGGATTTTTTTTATAGAAAAGGAGAGTACACACGTATGCATTCCACGATACCATATGTTTTCTGCGCATTGAAGGCCAGAAAAGCCTCCCAGTCTCTTTTCTCTAGCCCCTCAGACCCAACAACAAAGTCCCCTAGGCCTCATGAGCCTGGACGCCTCATGCCCCAAACGGCTAAGCCCCTGACTCCCGCCATTTGCATTTCTGGCTTCTCCCAACTCCATATGTGACCCCGACCCAAGCCATGAAGAGGTATGAGCCACTACACGTCTGCACCGGAGGCCAAAGTGGAGCCAGAGCCAGAAAGACGCCCCTTGCACCTTACGGCTTTGCCGACTAACCCCATTGCGCCCTCCCCTCTGGATATCTGCGACCACGGCGAGCAAAAAGAAGCGGTAGCAGAGCCACGACATTCGATGGCAGTGGAGGCCGAAGTGGATCCAAAGCCCGAGGTGCCTCTCGTGGCCTTGTCATCTCGTTGCCCTTTTCTAGTCCTCTCCAGACTCCAGCTCTTCGCGACCACGCCCAGTAGTAGCAGTGACACTGCGACTACACATAGCAGAGCTCCAGATCTCTATGGTTTTTATTCTTCTGTTCAATTTTTATTTTTTTATCTTTTTTGTTTTCTTTTTACTATAATTTATTACTTTCTTTATTCCACTTTCTATTTTCATCTTTCATTGGTTTCTTTTTTATTTTCTTCTATTTCTTTTCCTTTCTCTTTTCTTTTGTGTTTCCTATCTACTTCCTCAGTTCTAAATTATAAGTCGCTTTGATTTTTTTATACATCCATTTTGCTATGCATCTAGATATAATATATGTCTAGATTTACAGCAAAATGGATGTAACAAAAAAATCAAAATGACTTATAATTTAGAACGGAGGGAGTATTAATTTTCTTACTTTCAATTTATTTTATTTAATTTTTCCTCCTTTTATTTTACTCGGAGGGAGTATTAATCTTCTTACTTTCAATTGATTTTATTTAATTTTCTCCTTTTATTTTTCTCCATTTTTTTAATTTTTTTTACACGCCCTGCGGTCCAATGTCTACGTGCCAACAAAAGCCCCAATAAAAAAGATGGTCGGCAGGTTAGACCCAAATATGTTTTTGAAGGGAAAAAAACGAAGCCCAAGATTGCCGCTGGTGCCATTTGGGCCATTTGTGTCCGCGGGATCATTTCTTGGGCCTGTTGTAGTTTTGTTCCTCATTTGCCCCCACGACCCGAGTTCAGCGTCTTTGCATTGCGCGATCTCTTTGTCTGCTTCTTTGCTCTGGTTTGAATCTGACTTCCACCGAGATCTCTCGTATGGCCGCTGTGTCTGCGATGGAGAGACGGGGCCTAATCATCTCGATGGAGAGTGTGAGGCTGGTTTAGTTGGCGATTTTTTTTTTGAAAAATGGTACTCTAGCATTTTATTGCTATTTGGTAATTAGTATTCAATCATAGTCTAATTAGAATTAAAAAATTTGTCTCATGAATTTCGTCTAAACTGTGTAATTAATTTTATTTTTTATTTATATTTAAAAATTCGATATGACAGAAAATCTTAAAAAATTTTGTAAAATGAAGCCGAACTAAACGGTACCGGAGCATCTTTGGACTTCGGCATCTTTGGACTTCGGTGACCAGACGCTGACGCACTCACAGACTCACAGTTCATTGGGCATTGGATTCTCCCTGATCTGCCCTGTTTCTTCACCAGTCTCAGGCAATCACCAATCAGGCTTCAGCCAATCGTCTGCAAATTAATTTCCTTCCTCTGTTCCACTTCCATCCCGAATTAATCCCCTCTTAATTTCTCCGCACATTCTCTAGTTCTGAATTATATCCAAATCAGCCAGCCTTAATTTCTCCCTTAATTTCCTGCCACGCTTGGTGATTTTTTTTGTTGGCATCACATGAGCGAGCGCGTCCACCTTTGACGAAAGCTGATAGAGTGACAGGCCTTTGTCTCCCACCTATTGGCACATTGTTTCCTCCGTTCTGGAACTGGAAACTGTGGAGGAGGTGGAGGTGCAGCCATGGCGCACCGGCTGCTGCACGGCACTCTCGATGCGACCATCCTGGAGGCCGACCACCTCACCAACCCCACCCGCGCCACCGGCGGCGCCCCCGGGATCTTCCGCAAGGTAAAATCAGCCGACTCTATCTTCTCTTCGTCGGAAATGATGGCAGTAGCTTCCTTGCTTTGCTTCGTTCGGATTCAAGATCTGTAGTTCGTCTGATTCGTTCGCGCCGCGCCTGCAGTTCGTGGAGGGGTTCGAGGAGTCGCTCGGCCTCGGCCAGGGCTCCACGCGGCTGTACGCGACGGTGGACCTCGGCCGGGCGCGCGTGGGCCGGACGCGGGTCATCACCGGCGACCCCGTGAACCCGCGCTGGTACGAGGCGTTCCACATCTACTGCGCCCACTTCGCCTCCGATGTCGTCTTCTCCGTCAAGGCCGCGCAGCCCATCGGCGCCACGCTCATCGGCCGCGCGTACCTCCCCGTCCGGGACCTCATCGCGGGCCAGGAGATCGAGCGCTCGCTCGACATCCTCGACGCCAGCAAGAAGCGGCTCCCGCACGGGCCCAAGATACGCGTGCGCCTGCGGTTCCAGGACGTGGCGGCCGACCGCCGCGGGTGGGGTAGGGGCGTCGGCGGCTCGCGGTACCCCGGCGTGCCGTACACCTTCTTCTCGCAGCGGCCCGGGTGCAGGGTCACGCTGTACCAGGACGCGCACACTCCCGACGCGTTCGCGCCCAGGATCCCGCTCGCCGGAGGCCGCCTCTACGAGCCGGGCAGGTGCTGGGAGGACGTGTTCGACGCCATCAGCAACGCGCGCCACCTCATCTACATCACCGGATGGTCGGTGTACACTGAGATCACGCTGTTGAGGGACGGCAACCGGCCGCGCCCCGGTGGCGACGCCACCCTCGGCGAGCTCCTGAAGCGCAAGGCGAGCGAAGGAGTGCGGGTGCTCATGCTGGTGTGGGACGACCGCACCTCTGTCGAGTCCCTCGGGATGAAGTGGGGGTTCATGAGCACGCACGACGCCGAGACGGCGGAGTACTTCCGCGGCAGCGACGTGCACTGCGTCCTCTGCCCCCGCAATCCAGACGCCGGCAGCAGCGCCGTCATGGGTGCGCAGATCGCCTACATGATCACGCACCACCAGAAGATCATCGTGGTCGACCACGAAATGCCGGCGAGGCACAGTGACCGCCGCCGCATCCTCAGCTTCGTCGGCGGCCTCGACCTCTGCGATGGCCGCTATGACACGCAGTTTCACTCCCTGTTCCGGACTCTAGATACAGCGCACCACAAGGATTTCCACCAGCCAAACCTCGCTGGTGCGTCCATCAACAATGGTGGGCCGAGGGAGCCATGGCACGACATCCACTCCAAGATCGAAGGCCCAGCCGCATGGGACGTGCTCTACAACTTTGAACAGCGGTGGAGGAAGCAAGGGGGTAGCATTGATCTCCTCGTCGACCTCAAAGCTATGGCGGACCTGATCATACCGCCGTCGCCAGTGATGTTCCCGGAAGACCAGGAGACATGGAACGTGCAGCTATTCCGCTCCATTGATGGCGGCGCGTGCTATGGCTTCCCTAGCACCCCAGAGGCCGCAGCTCAATCTGGCCTTGTCAGTGGCAAGAATAATGTCCTTGACAGGAGCATCCAGGACGCCTACATCCACGCCATACGCCATGCCAAACACTTCATCTACATCGAGAACCAGTACTTCCTCGGCAGCTCATTTGGGTGGAAAGCCGACAGCATAAAGCCAGAAGAGATTGAAGCACTGCATCTTATCCCAAGAGAGCTCTCACTGAAGATTGTGAGCAAGATTGAAGCTGGTGAGCATTTTGCAGTCTATGTCGTCCTGCCAATGTGGCCAGAAGGCCCTCCTGCTGGTGGATCGGTGCAGGCCATACTGGACTGGCAGAGGAGGACTATGGATATGATGTACAATGACATTTCTATTGCACTTGAGGCAAAGAGGATAGACAGAAACCCGAGGGATTACCTTACATTCTTCTGCTTGGGAAACAGGGAGGTGAAGATGAGCGGTGAGTATGAACCTTCAGGTCGTCCACTTGATGGCACAGACTATGCTCGGGCGCAGAATGCACGGCGCTTCATGATCTACGTTCACTCCAAGATGATGATAGGTATGCCTCCAAATACGATCAATTTCTTAGTCTAGAACTGTGGATTTACTCTTATGTTGTTTCAAATTCAATCTGCTGCATCGGTAGGACATTTCGGATTTTTCATGTTCCATCCTTGTCAATATTTTAGAATCATTTTTCCAAATTCTAACACACTCATGTCATGCTATGGCATGACTTCAGCTGGAAATACTCAAATTCAGGTATATGTATATCCACACTGTTCTGTTCTTGCTGTCAGAAACGGACTGCTGAAATTGTCATCTAGTCTTATTTTAGTTCATACACTATCAAGACACGTTTCATGTGGTTAAAGTTAAATCTGTCTAACATGTAACACCCTCCTGTAAGTAGAAGTGCATAGGACAGTTCAAATTTGCACTTCAGGATTTGTTTAAAAGAATTGTGTTTGAGAACCATGTATATCTTCAGTGTTCCATTCTTGCTGTCTGATATCGTCACCTTGTCTTATCAGTTCCTACACAGTTTCATGTGGTTCAAGTTTAATATCTATAACCTGTAATCTGCCATTGTCTGTTCCAGTCGACGACGAATACATCATCGTTGGGTCTGCCAACATCAACCAGCGCTCAATGGATGGGGGCAGGGACTCCGAGATCGCCATGGGCGCATACCAGCCGTGCCACCTGAACACCAAAGGCCAGGTCGCCCGAGGTCAGGTCCACGGTTTCCGAATGTCGCTGTGGTATGAGCACCTCGGCATGTTACACGACGATTTCCTCAACCCCGGCAGCCTGGAGTGCGTTCAGAGGGTGAACCAGATGGCTGACAAGTATTGGGACCTCTACGCTAGCGACAGCCTCGACGCCGACCTCCCTGGGCACCTGCTCAGGTACCCGGTCACCGTCGCGAAGGAGGGCACGGTGACAGAGCTCCCGGGGGCGAAGTTCTTCCCCGACACGCAGGCGCTTGTGCTTGGGGCGCTATCGAAATTTCCTCCTTTTCTCACTACATAGAGAAATCTTCTGAATTGTTGCCATGTGACGTTTGTAGGCTGAACGTGACGTTTGTAGGCTGAATTGGTTGATCAGCTAGTCCGAGGTCTGAATATTTCCCTGTCCTTGCATGGTGCATAGCGCATACTATAGTACTAGACTGCTGAATTTCTGAAGGACCGGGAATGCGACCTGAGTTGGCTGACGCATGAGCCGCACAAAATTTAGACTTGTTGGATCCTAGACAGGTTTTTAAAGGTTCTGGTCTGTTATACGCTGGTCAATAAACCTGCCGGTTCGTCAAATTCATCCGAGCGTAGACTGCATCTCCTTTTCCAGTCCTTGAGCTGGAGAAAAAGCCTTCAGGCTTCAGGCTTGCCCTGTAATCTTGAGTACTCTTTCACTTCAAGTTTTTGCTACTTCAGGTGCATTCGCAAATATGAAGTTTTTGCTACTTCAGGTGCATTCGCAAATATGAAGTTCTGAACCTTTCTCCTTTGTCCCAGTGAACTGGTATGTGCTTGCTGAAATGCTAGACGATAATGTCCTTTTTTTTTCCTTGGAAAATTTACCATAGATGGTACTAGATTGATTAAAATTTACTGGAATATTTTGTGAACGATTGCACTAGTAGTAATAGTAGTGGTAGAAGAAAAAGAAGATAATAATACAATATGGTGGCAGTTATATTCATAGAATATCCTGAGGTTACTAGAAGCATTTCCAAAGGTAGGTAGGAGTATCATGCGGTCTGTTCGCTGGTTGGTTTCTGAGCTGGTTTGGGCTGACTAGTGCTGGTTTGTTGTGAGAGAAAAATACTGTTGGCTGACTGATTTGGGCTGGCTGAAAACCAACAAGCGAACATGCTGATGTTCTCTAGTCAGAAATGGAGGGACATTGGTGTCATGTCATTCATTGACTTGTTTGTTTTTTTTTTGCTGGTCCAGTCTTCATTGGAAATGTAGAGAGGAAATGGTGTGGCGAGCGCTGATCACTTGATCAGTGACCATCTTTGGACCAGTTGATGCTTTCAGCTTTTCCTGCCCTCCTCATTTGAGTCCTTTCCTTTTCTTCTGCATCAAGCCGGTTCCTTCCAGTTTATTCCCCCGTTCTCTGTATCCACCAATTTCTCCCTCGTTTATATGTATAGAAAAAAGATACGGAAAAGTGGATGCACGCTTTAGTGCAGCAGAGATAGCGATACGATCTTATGCATACTTTCTGCATCTCTAAATCTTACGACTAAATATTTTTCTAATACTTTCTTCATGTGATTTTTTTTCAGGGCAAGAGCCCCAACACAATGCTACACAGTAGGAACACAAATACACAAGACCGCAAATTGATCGAACCATATGATCCTTGTCCCTCATTGCATCACGATCAAACACACGTCTAGGATACGTGTTCGGCGTTTGTTAGGAATGGGCAACAAACCACGTGGATCACACGCGCCATTTGGACGTCCGAAATCGCGATCACGCGTTTAATCCACCGACCGGCCCCACCGCGATCAGTATCCGCGACACGAGTGGTGCTGTACCGTACTGGTTTCGAGCATTCATGCCGCCACGCCTCCCCGTCTCTGTCCAACTCACACCAAGCTGGAATGGCCGCCCATGCCCAGCCCAGCGCACAACAACCGTACCGTCGTCTAGACCCAGACCAGAAGAAAGTATTTTAACCGGAATAAATACGCAGTTGCAAAAATGGTGTCGTTTTCATGTGCATTAACCTGAGCGAGTGATCGAGAGATTCGAATTTGAAAAATCACATGTTAACCTAGGAGGAGGTGGATCTAACAAAATTTTCTCATATATAGGAGTAGTCAATCATCACAAGAGTTGGACGAAAAGTACCCCCAATGGCCAATGTCTCAACAATGCAATTACAAATTCCCGTATTCCGGCAATGAATACGGCGATGGCTTGAATACGTCGCCGTAGGCCTCAGACACGCACACATCCACGCATATTCCCTTCTTCCCCCGTCGCCTTTCCCTCCCCTCCCCGCTCCGCTGCATTCCATTCCATTCCATCCCCGAGCCGAACACCCCCCCCACCACCACCACCGCGCCCTCCTCCGCCGCCGGCGCCATGACCGGCAGCGGCGGCCCACTGCGGTGGGCCCCCGCGGCGGCGCGTCCGCGTCCGCGTCCGCGTCCCAGCCCCACGCCGTAGGCTGCCGCGGCGGCCGCGGGGACCGGAGCGGCAGGGTGCGAGCCGGTGCGGAAGGCGGGGCCCGTGACCATGGAGCACGTGCTGCTCGCGCTCCACGAGACGGAGGCCGAGCGGGAGGCGCGGATCCGGGACATGTTCGCCTTCTTCGACACCGCGGGCCGCGGGCAGCTCGACTACGCGCAGATCGAGGCGGGGCTCGCCGCGCTGCAGGTGCCCGCCGAGTGCAAGTACGCCAGGGAGCTGCTCCGCGCCTGCGACCGCGACCGCGACGGCCGCGTCGGCTACGACGACTTCAGGCGCTACATGGACGACAAGGAGCTCGAGCTCTACCGCATCTTCCAGGCCATCGACGTCGAGCACAACGGATGCATCCTCCCCGAGGAGCTCTGGGACGCGCTCGTCAAGGCTGGTATGTGTTTCCTAGGCCAAACCACGCTTCTCCAGTACCTGTGCTGCCACGCCGGTGATTCTGGCCACCTCAGTGCTGTGCTGGCGCACGACGCGTGCGCGGTACCAGGAATCCGGCGCTTTATGCGTAATGTAGTTGCTGTGGCATAGTAACGTCTGCTGGTTGTTGCGTGCGTCAGACGATTAGAACCCAGCCGTTGCAGTTTACTGGAGTACCTTTTATTTTACTTGACTTATTTGGTTAACTAAGTTACTATAGTAGATGTAAGTGAGTGTTATTAGGCGTCGAGACGGAAATTGTTCTCTGCAAATAGAGTTACCTATACAAATTACTGTACTGACACTTGAACTTCCAGTTCCTGGCGCATTCTTCTGCAAGCATTCAGTAATATATGAGAGTAGCAGAGAGTTTGAGCTATAAGATGTCTTTGAATATGAAAAATGAGTAAAATGGTTATCTAAGTAAGACCATGTTCAGCCAATTGGCCGTCACATTATCTATTGCCATAGTGCTATAACTGTTACTACTGTTACAAAATTGAGGATGCAGATTAAGTTAAATTTCCGTTAACTTCTCCTGGATAAGATGTATGGCTACTAATAGCATGGTAGCTTTCTGTGCTATATAAACATTCAGGTTGGATGCAGTGTGTAAACCATGCCTGAGCTTACCACTGCAGTTCCACAGTTCCATATCTCGACAAACAAATGGAGAAAGAAAAAAAATGCAGAATGACAACAAGTTGAAGTTGGCTGTAGTTCTATCCTTCTATTCCTGTATAGATTTCTAGCTTGGTTAATCTTTTTTTTTATTTGAGTGGAGGCTACCGCCTACTTCTGTGGATTTTAGATGCTAGTTTCTGCTCACAATATGCTAGCAGGATACTATTTTTCTTTCCTTCATAATTCTGGTTTAAATCAACACGTACACTTGGTTCGTCGGTTCATAAATTATTCGTATCTGACATCTGGTGCAAAATCAGAACCAGTAACATATCTCTATGACTACACTTACATGTCATCTTGTGCATAAATGTATGCAGTCCTCAAGTTGTCTTTTATATATGTTCATAGCATATATAGTGCATGCATGAATCTTAAGTAACACAAGCTAGTTTTGAACCATTGAGAATGCTTCCACTGCTTGAAACTGAAGTACCTGATAAATGATTACAGGATGGTTCACTAAATCCTGAGCATCGCTTATGTACACTATGCTTACCTGTTTCAACATAGACGTACAACTGAGTTACAAGTTTCTTGCATATAGTTCCTTCAATACTTCTAATTGCATTGACATTGGCACATGAAAACTAATGAATTAATATCAATGGGATTGTCAGTACATATTATTTCATTGCCCTCTAAGGACCTGCATAATGAAGGTGTTGACACATCAAGTGTTGCTAATGAAGATCACATAGCCCTGATCATTTATGTCTTTTATGGCCTAAACTTTCTGTTACCTAACATTCAGCATTGTCGCTTACAATGCCATCCATGATATATGGTCTACTGTATGATGATAAAATCCAATCTTGTTCGCATATATGTGGTACAGATTTCCCTCAGTTTACGCAAGTAAGAGTAAAATGTCCTTGGGGTCCCTAACCTTGTTCCATCACATGAGTCCACTTCTAAGTTGCAGATTCAGGTACCTAAAATTGATAAAATTAGTCACTTCAGGTCCTGATCACGCCATGCGGTACGAGAGTGTTGACATGGTGTGCACATGACATACTGGGTCTAATCTTTTTGAGGGGGAACACAGTAGGGGCCTACTGTGATCTTTTTGAGGGGGAACACAGTAGGGCCTACTGTGGTATTATCTATTTCTAATATTAAAGAGCGAAAATATCTTTCTTCCGCCTCTCACTCTCTCCCACGTCCGTCTGTCCCTCACTCCTTTTCTCCTTCCATCCCTCCTTTCTCTCACTCCGTCCTTCTGTCCGTCATCCCTCACTCCCACCGTTCTTGCGTTGAGTTTAGAGCTGCAAAACATTCGTTGGTGTTGCACCACTCATGTCATGATCTAGCTGCCTCAGACCGTATGCGTCATGGCGCGCGTGCGGGCGTGTGGCTCGCCTTCCACCTTTGTTAAACTCACAACATGTGCACAACAATAGTCATATATTTAAGTTGATTCAATCTCCTATCAATTTCTCATATGGGATTAATCCTTTATTGCACTGGCATTTATTATGGGCCATGGAATCTATTTGATTTAAGGTTGGGACAATCCCAATTAAATTCAACAAAATAGCTAGCTCATTATCATTGGCACGAGCACCGCAGAACAAATTGTACGTTCCGTTGCAACACATCGGCATGTTTGCTAGTATGTATTAAAAAAATATAAGAGAGTAAATAAAACTATACAACAAAAGCGCCAAAGAAGGTAGACAAAAAAACTTTACAACAGGCTGTTTAGCCAAAGGGATAGGCTGATGCTAATAGTGGGCCTAATCTGTGAAGATGTAGCTTTACACTATGTACAAAACATAATTTTCAAGACTGGAAATAGGCATGCAAGTGGGGCGGGCAGCGGTGGCCTGTCCCGCATCCGCACAAACTGCGAGTGAGGTAGCGGACACACACGGCAGCCTGCATGGCGCCGTTTGATTTTGCAGGCTAGGCAGCAGCCAGCATGGGCATGGCGTCGTTTGATTTGTGGCTTTGCGCAAAAGCAGCATGCATTGCCGCTGGTTCCGAGCCTCTTGCCAACCTGTGTCCACGAGCACATAATTAGCTTGCATCTCTAAAAAGTGATAGAAAGAGACAGGTTCACCTAGTTGGGAGACGGCTAAAATAGACTCCATGAACACACGCAGTTGACATTCCACTTCGGCTTTCTGGATTGTATCGAAGAAGCTGATGACATGATCCCAAGAAACCCCAATAAAATTCGAACATCTAGTGCTGAAGGGGCATTCAAAGAACAGCTGATGGGGAGAGGTGGGCAATTCACTTATTCCAACAGGTAGGCTTGTGGGAGAGGTGTAGTGGTGGTCAATGGCAAGTGCTGGCTAACCTTACAAGAGAGGCCTCTCAGGCGGCTGGCAGACACACCTGGTCCAATGGAATACCCTTGTGTTAACTGTGATTGAATGATGTGTGCATTCTGGATGTTTTCAATGGTTTGTGAACCTTTCCCTTGTTAACATGTTCTAACACATCAAGAATACTTCTGGATTCTATCTTTGCTTGTATGCTATTTTCAATGTGTTTCATGACATATGGTGTTATGTCCTAGACATTGGGATTAAATATACTATATGAGAGGTTGTATGATGGGATCCTGAACTGAGCCCACAATGAAGTAGCTGTGGCACAGCTGAGGGAGGGAGGCGTGTGCTGGTGGAGCCCGATGCACAGGTGTTGTGCACTGTGCAGCAAGAGAGTTCTTTCCTCAATCATCTGAATGAGCCTTGCCTCCATATATAGGCTGGTCCCTAACAGGTCTAATATAATCTTTAGCCTAACAAAAGTCCAATCTAGAAGATATCAACCAAATAAAAAAGATACCATTCCTTACTTAATGACATAAACCCTGGCCAAGCCAGGGCACACCATGCTTGACATCCTAACCTGCCATGGCCAAGGCACAGACCCTCCTTTTGTATTTGAACACTCACCATGTCTTATGATCTTTCTAAATTCTATATTCGTCTTTTAGTTGCTAGTGTGATACTTAGGGGGTGTTTAGTTTGTGGAATGAAGTAGTCCATCATCATCTCACTCTTTAGTTTTTTGTTTGGTTTGTGGAATGGAATGAGTTGATCCGTCACCACCTCATTCCTCACAAGTTAATAATTAGTACTAGTATTAGTATGAGGAATGAAGCCATTCCACTAAATTTGAGGAATGGGCTCATGATGCACGATGTTATCTAGAATGGGTGGATCCCCCAAACCAAACACTCCATTAGAGATTTGGATTCATGGTGATGTGTCACACTGACGTGGAATTAATTGTGATAAACCTGGGTATTTCCTGTTAAAATGGTGGCTATAATCTCTGGTCTTTGATTTGGGAAAGTTTATGGTTTTATAGTTACAGATCAACACATCATACCTGTTATGTTCCATTAAGACTGCAGGCTCCCTAATTAGGGTACTAACTTCATTCTGCCTACCATCAATATTTTACACAATCACAAATGATGAAGATCGGATTTCCTCCTGTGTCTAGATTTCTGAAAATCGCCTCCTGCTCTTTGCTTCACTGCTAGTGCTTTTGAGATACTCTTCTATGTCTTTGTGACCTGGTTATTTCAAGCTTCAGTTAAATTTGTATATGTAATCTATCTTACAAGCAATGTCAGTTTGCTGTCTGCAGGTATAGAGATTAATGATGAGGAGCTGGCAAGATTTGTTGAGCATGTGGATAAGGACAACAATGGGATTATTACTTTTGAAGAATGGAGGGATTTTCTTCTACTTTACCCCAATGAGGCGACCATTGTGAACATTTATCATCACTGGGAAAGAGTCTGCCTTGTTGATATAGGTGAACATGCTGCTATACCAGAAGGCATAAGTAAACATGTCAATGCAAGCAAATATCTTATTGCTGGAGGGATTGCTGGTGCAGCATCTCGTACTGCAACTGCTCCTCTGGATCGCCTTAAAGTGATCATGCAAGTACAAACAACGCGTACTACAGTCATGCATGCAATTAAAGATATCTGGACTAAAGGTGGCATGCTGGGATTTTTTAGAGGGAATGGATTGAATGTTGTAAAAGTCGCTCCAGAAAGTGCAATAAGATTTTATGCCTATGAAATGTTAAAAGAATATATTATGAAGAGCAAAGGAGAAAATAAGAGTGAAGTTGGTGCTTCTGAACGTCTTGTTGCTGGTGGTTTAGCTGGTGCAGTGGCTCAAACAGCAATTTATCCTATAGATTTAGTAAAGACTCGTCTACAGACTTATTCAGGTGAGGGTGGTAAAGTTCCTAGAATTGGTCAGCTCTCAAGGGATATTTTGGTGCATGAAGGCCCCCGAGCTTTTTATAGAGGTCTTGTTCCGTCTTTGCTTGGTATCGTACCTTATGCCGGAATTGATCTTGCTGTATACGAGACTTTGAAAGATGTGTCAAAGACATATATACTGAAGGACAGAGGTAGGCCCTCTCTCGGTTTTTTGTGTGTGTTTCCTACCTTTATTTCAACCGTGTTTCTTGATTCTTCAGTGTTATCTTTCAATGTCATGTAGATCCTGGCCCTCTAGTACAGCTGGGTTGTGGGACTGTCTCTGGAGCTCTAGGGGCAACATGTGTTTACCCTTTACAGGTCATCAGAACAAGGTAATGAGTTTGTAATTGTATATCTTGACAATCTCTCTCTCTCTCTCTCTCTCAGCCTTTTCTAAATATATGTAGACTGCAAGCTCAACAAGCCAATTCAGAATCTGCCTATAGAGGAATGTCTGATGTCTTCTGGAGAACCCTACAGTATGAGGGTGTTTCTGGATTCTACAAAGGAATTCTACCAAATCTCCTTAAAGTAGTGCCTGCTGCAAGTATTACCTATATAGTTTATGAGGCTATGAAGAAAAATCTGTCTCTTGATTAAATCCTGGAGTTGTTGGGGGAAAAAAACAGCCATCATTATTGGCATGGCTGACTGTAGAGATAATGACGACACATGAATTTTACTGGTTGAATAGTTCCTTTTTGAAGTCAAAGATGGTGCCTTCAATATAGAATTGGAAGCAATGGTGGCATTTTCCTCCTAATTTTGATTCAGCAGAAATGAAGTGATAATCATGAGACTATCGAGGCACCCATGCCTGGCATACTGGTAACAATCTACTTATTGATTCGTACTACCGCCATTACACTTGATACACCCTTTTGTCTTCCATCCTAATTCCCTTTTTGGGTGCATGGTTATCCTTTGAACTTAGTGCTGTTGTTTTTTTTGGCTACGAGCAACTTATATTGTAACTGCCTGCACCTATTTGGTAATTGGGATTCAAAGGAAAGACCTTAGATTATGTTTAGGCAGAACATCATATCTAGGAACTGTAGTTAACTGTTTCTACTGAAATATATGAAGCTAATGGTTAGCATACACTAACATCTTATGTTGATGACTTTCTGTTTTGCTACTTAGATATTCTGTGTGTATCTCCTGATTTTGATATGAGATGATTAGAGAATACCAGTGGTAGATGGCTGCTAAATGTTGCCTTATTTTTGTACAGTTTGACGATGCCTATACGTATTGCAGTTGTCGATAACATTTTACTCCTTTTCAAAATGTAAGGCGTGGTTTGACCGGCTGTGATCCCCTATATCGCACTTGACCATTAACATCTCATATATATTAAAATGTTCATGGCTATGAAATTGACATCATATCAAAGTGCTTTCAAATATGAATTCAACGATGCTAAATTCATATGGTATAATCTACAAGTTCTTATATTAATTGTTGGTCAAAGATTAAAAAGCTTGAATGTTAGGTTGCCTGCTTGCCTTGTAAAAGGAAAATGATGGATTACTTCTAGGAGTGGTACACAACCTCTTGGAATGTTTGGTATGAGAACTAGATAGTGAGTGGACTATTGTTATACTTGTAAGGTTTGGAAAATGAGACAAGAATGGTCTGCATGATTGCATCATACTAGCAAAATCATGATCTTATGGTCCAGTCTGTCCTAGGATTCCTCAAACTTCGTTACTAATTTAGTTTTGTATGTGTCGTAATTTGTGTATGGAGACAAGCAATTAAGAAGGATGAATATTCAGTTATTAGAAAATGGTATTTATTTTAATTATTCTGGTGATTTGTAAAAAAGAAAATGTTTATATAGTACTATAGTGAGATATTGTTTAGAGATAAATGTATAATGTAGTGCTATGATATTGTTTAGAGATAAAATGATCCTTTTCCCATATAATGAATACAAGTAAATAAATTAGTAAAAGATTGCATTTATTCTATTGGAACTATCAAAGAACTACACTTTTAAGAACTATTTTCAAACAATCGCATTATTCTTGCTCAAGGTTTTTAAAAAAAAAACACGCTTACATTATACATGACCTAAGTGACAGACTACCCTACATGACATGATGCTGCAGCACGGCATGTGGATAACGATCTCAGGCATGATTAGTTTCCGCTTGATCTTGTCAACCAGATCGTCATCTAAACATATCATATGGCATGCTATGTCAATGTTATGGCAAACCAGTCCATGTGAAAGCAATGGCGTTAGGATGGAGTGTCTCACCATTGACGGGCCACACTTGTCAGTATTGTTTCGTCCATAAAAGATGTAGTTTTTACATTTTGGGCAACAAAAGTGTGTTCTTTGAAGCAGGTTCTTAAAGTGTATTTTTCAATAGTTTGCTAGGAGTTAGTGTAGTTCTGTAAAACCAGTTCATTTGGTGTTTTGATGCGATGATGTGTGTGTAATGTATAGAATATATAGATATTGATGGCCAACGCTTTATAGATAGTATTTGATTGCTTCAGAAAAATGCGCATCAAATTTATTCAAGAGGTGCACTGCTGCAGCCTTATCCTCAGAACATTATGTGGCTAGCTGTCCTGACTGTTATTTGAAACCCTGCTAAAATCGTTGATGTTTGGGAAAATATGCCATTGCTTTCTCACATTTACACAACTAAAGTCTGGTTTCAGTACACGTACCATAGAATATCATTATTCACAAGCAGTAATTTTGAAGACACAATGTTTTCTGTGACACCAATATAGTGATAATGTGTGAGATTTATCACAGGATCAAGCAGATGTACCACCTTTCTAAACTATAAAGCACAACACTTGCTTGTCTCTATATCTTAGAATCTCAAAGAAAATACTAGTATTTCTCATATATTTGGCCTAAAGCTTAAATTTGTGCAAATGTTTGTTTGGTGCTATCTATTCTGGTGCTCGGTGACATTCCCCCCCCCCCCCCCCCCCCCCCCCCCCCAACCCCACACACACACCACCACCACATTTCAGATGTGCAAAATTAATAGAACACATTTTTCTTGTTATATTATGGCTTGATTGATTTGAATATGGTAATGCTTAAAGTTTGACAGTGTTTCACCTAGCCATTTTTGTTTTCAATCATTTGAATCCCCCTGAGCTAAAAAGGCTTCAGTTATTTTGTCCTGCTACTCATTTTCTTGTATCTCACTTTCTTTGGATGTGTTCTCCTTATTAATTTAACACATGACTAATTTGCTACATTTCTCACGTTTCAGCTAATGACACCATCGACACCGACTTAGCTGTGCACCGTGAATTTCTGAAGGCTTGTTTTACCCCCCGTCTGGGGCGAGTTTTGTTAGACTGTAACACACAGGGAAACTCTTCTAACTTAATTACAATTCCTTGTGCTCCTCAACTCAGACTGGAGCTGTGACCTTTACTGACTACAAAATTGCCTGGCAAAAAGGGTGCTGGTTATACCTGTATGTATTTTCCATGGCGACTTGGCACAAGGCAATGCCTAGTGAATGTAATAATCCGCCCGAATCGTTAGTCTTCCTTATGGTTTCCAATGACCCTGTTGCATGTATTTGCATTGCCAAAGCAAGGTGCAAAAAAGGGGTCGTATGTGCATAAAAGGTGCCGAAGCAGATGGCAAGAAACTCTCAAGGTGCATGAGGGGTTTGTATGTGTTTTCAGTTCAGATGTGTCCGCAAGGTGCAAAAGCTGCTTAGTGCTTCATGAGGAACATGAGCATGCCGCGTTTGTACAGGTAGGTTTGTGACATAACGTAACTAACCTTGCGAGTGAATCAGTGGACCACCGTTGCTGAATCGACCATTCCAGCTGATGTTCCAGAGTTCGTAGTATACGTGGTCTGCCAGTGATTTGAACACAACGGGAGAAGGTAATGCTGCCAGTTCTGCCTGAATCCTGATGTTATGACGTGGATATCGTTTCCAGGGACGGGAATAGCAGTTTGTTTTGCCTGGCGCTCCTAAAAGGAGCTTCTAGAAAAGATAAGCCATTTTTTTTCTTAAGATGTGGAAAAACCAGGATCGTGGGAACCACAGGACAGTTCTATGGCTGGTGTTTGACAGCCCTGCCTGCCTCTTGGTTGTTCAGTTGCTCTGATCTTCTAGAACGGCTGAAAGCTACATCGCTGACGAAAGCAATCAACCAGAGATGTGAAGGAAAATTGAAAGGGCTACAGAGGTTTCTAGGAAACCGGTGAGAAGCTTCGTTTGGTTTGGTGTGTGATGGGCACTGGCGCCGGCTGGGTGCTGCCCTTGCGTTTCGTCCACCAGTTTCCGCCAATATCCACAAAGATTTGCATGTCATCGGTCAAGGTCCGATGATTAGTTTATTCGGAGACGGAGATAAGCGCCCTGGAGCCGTATTTTTTTTTTCAGTCAACAAACAATATTTTTCTCTCATAATAAATCAGTCAACACTACTCTCAATCATGACTTATCAGTTAAGTGAACAGGACGAAGGTGATTGCCCATTGTCCGATTGTGTCGTAAAAAGACTCGCTTACTGCGTGACGTGTGGATCGTTTGCAGGTATTTGTTGGGCTTGGATTTCCTCTTGACATTTTTGGACCCGAGTACTCGACGGATAGGGGGGTTTAAGGTTTGAGGAGCGGTAGTAAGTGGAACAGCAAACCGAATCTATCTTTGAAGGTTTAAGTGTCGGGAGATACGACGATATGAGTTCCATGTCTTCTATCTTGGGCACAACACAACTCCTGGTTTATTAACAAGCAGAAGTTCCAAAACTTGAATAAAATTATTGTGGATACTAGCAAGTTTTGTTTAGCAAATCATATGTAAAGATGGCAACGCCCCCGATACCCAATACCCAATGGGTATTTGATCCATTAGGGGACGGGGATGGGATCATATCCCGCGGGCATCTAAATGGGCAAGAATCCATCCCCGACGGGTATAGCGGGTACGGGAACGTTCCCTGTTTACCCGTCCCCGTTACCCGTTGAGAAACCCGACTATTTGAGCTGTCATGCGAGTATTATGCTAAAAAAAACTCAACATAGGTATTTTGGCCCAAATCTAAACAATCATATATATAGTTTGTGTGTTCTAGGAACCATAGTTCAATTTTTCCTCACCATCTCCGCCAGCAGCACAAGCACGTCTGCCTCACGAGCGCTCGTGCCCCTTGTTTTCTCAGTTCAGTCTCTCTGCCACCTTTGCTCGTCCTCCTCGCAACCTCGCTCCTTCTCCTCGGCATCTCCGAGACTCTGACACTTATACGCGGGTGAAGAAGAAACGTCTCTGATTGCAAAGCTGAGACCCCAAGTGTCCTTGTTTATCGGGTATGCAGTACCCGTCGGGTATCTGTTACCCAACCGATGTCCGACGGGTACGGGGATGGGCAAAAATCTATACCCGAGACAGTTAACGGGGACGGGGACAGGATGAATTCTCCGTAGCGGGGAAGAGAACGTTCCGGCGATACCCGATGGGTATATCCCCGTTGCCATCCTTAATCATATGGCTGCAAAAATTTGAGATTGACGCAATCAATTTTTGGCCATCAACCAACGATTGCCTGTTCGCTTGATTGATAAGTTAGGGCTAAAAATACTGTTGACTGATTTATTGTGAGAAGAAAATATTATTCGTTGATTGAAAAAATAAACATGGACCAAAGCTTCTCAAGAAACAGTGGCCACACCGACCCACACGGCGTACCCCAGAGTCTCCCGGGGGCGTTGGCACTTGGCAGTCACCCACAACGGCGACAAGTGTCCCGACAGCGACGGCTCCTGAGGTACGCTCGAGGACGGCGTCTCGCGTAAGTGCAGCGAGTGCATAGGACGGGGTGGGGCCCTGCCGAGCGCCGAGAAAGCGAGAGCACGGGGCGGGTGTCGCCGTGTCGGTTTCTTGCTGGCGTCGCTCGCTCAGGTAGTCAGGGCTTGGCCAACGCGCGGCGTGCTGCCCGTAAATATCCATGTCACACCAGTTGGTAGTCCCGCAGGGTGGCAGAGTAGCCTGCAGAAGCTACGTCGGTTTCATGAAGCGCGCGTTGGGAGCTGAGAGCAGCTCTGCTGTGGGTCTGCAGGGTCTGCAGGCAGGCAATAAAGCAAACATGGTCTGGTTTAGATTACAAATTTTTTCACTCTCTTCATCGTATTAAAGCCTTGTTTAGATCACCTCCAAATTCCAAGTTTTTTCACTCTCTCTCCATCACATTAATTTTTAGCCGTTTGCATGGAGCATTAAATGTAGGTAAAAAAAATAACTAATTACACAGTTTAGTTGAAAATCACGAGATGAATCTTTTAAGCTTAGTTGATCCACGATTGGACAATATTTACCAAATAAGACGAAAGTGCTACTATTCATCGGGTTGAATTTTTTTGCAATCTAAACATGGCCTAAATCTTTGAACATATGCATGGAGTATTAAATATAAATAAAAAATAACTAATTACATAGTTTGATTGTAAATTACGAGATGAATCTTTTAAGCCTAGTTAGGCCATGATTGGATAATAATTGTCAAATACAAACGAAAATGCTACGGTGTTCCATATTAATTCCTAATCTCAATCTAAACCAGGTTCATGTTGGGTGGGTTATGGTCCCAAATACGAATTCCCACAAAACAGGCCAGGACTACTACCGCTGCGAGTCTACCGGCCTCTGTCAACGTGGCATCTCTTTTTAGGCCCTGTTTAGATCCAAATTTTTTTGGATTTTAGCTACTGTAGCATTTTCGTTTGTATTTAGCAATTAATGTCTAATTATGGATTAATTAGGTTTAAAAGTTTCATCTCGTGATTTCTCATTCAATTGTGCAATTAGTTTTTTTTCATCTATATTTAGTACTTCATGCATGTGCCGCAAGATTTGATGTGATAAGTACCGCGCAAAATTTTTTAAATCTAAACATGCCCTTAGCTGAAACCACTGTGAACGTTAGCCCGCGTTGGCCCTGCACTCGGGTCAGCCGCCTGCACTGCCCGTGCCCGGCGCTTTTGCTTTGCTCAGCAGGCGAGCCGCTGCACTTGTTGCTACTGCAGGCGGCCGTGACCCTGCCCGTGGTCGTGCTCGTCCTCTCCCCGTGGTCGGCCATGTTTGCCCGCCAACAATCATGGCGCAGGCCTCTGCGTGCGGATCTCGGAGTGGATAAGACTGGCCCACGTTGACATCCAAATCTAAAATAGGTGGTAGGAGATTTAAAATTAGTTTTTAATAGAGTATCTATATGGAAGATATGTTTTGGGTTGTCTCAAAGGCACGATTAAATATGAGTATCATTTCTTCTGAAAACTCATTTGCAGAAATGATTCTCTTTTGGGTTATATTATTTAAGAGGACGTTGAATGAGTATTGAAACCTTTAACTCTATCTAAATATTGAATAAGTCTTATATTTTAAATGACGTTGTTGGAGATAATCTAAGCAGCGGACGCATGTGCGTGCGACACGCACCGCTCGTTTCGTCCCTGCCCACCTGCCCCGGCCCCAAGTGTACTCCGTCTGATGATGAATGATGATCGCTGCCATGACTAGGACACCTGGTGCCTGCCATACTTGTTGCTTTTGTTACTCCTAGTACATGTGTTTTTCAATTGCAATAATGGATTAACATTTGTAGCGTAAGTCTCCTCGGTTCGCGACTAAAATTTATATGCTAAAGATTTAGCAAGTCAAAGTTAAGGTAAAAAATTACCATAGATTTGACAAACAAAATATGAGATATTAATAGATTTTAGTAGCAAACCAATTAATAGTTAAAATTTTAACTTACTAAATCGTTAGCTTGGCATATTTTAGAAGCCAACCAACCAAAACCTATATCGCCATCAGGTTGATTGGGTTCACTGCCACGTTTGAATCTTCCACAGGCACATATCCACTTTTTCTTTTCCCCGAACCTAGTCCCAGAGTGGGGCAGCTGCTGTAGCAAAGGGGAAAAAATCGTGGCACTTTATTTGGGCAGACAGTAGAGATACCTACTTGTCCATTACGGATGGTCTAGGTGCGCGTCTCATCAAGTTTTCCCTAGAGTATGTACTGTTATGTTGATCTCCACTAGGTTGGTCTAACGGTTAATTTAGGCCTTTGATCCGTGCCCTAATCGAAGACGCCTAACCCAATCATGGTTGGTGGACCCACCGTCACACAGCTATAAAGAGGAAGGTGAGAGCTGGAGCACTGGGTACGAGGTTTACCGCAGCCGCCACAAGCCGTACCTATATTCCAAACCCTAATCCGATCTTAGAGGGCAGCGCTAAAGCGACGGGAAGCTCCGCCACCACGTCGCAGGGACGCCGCCGCCACGAGAGTCGCACCGCGGATGTCCTTGCCTCTCCTACGACCGTCGCTCCCGTCACCCCTTCACCGACACCTCGCGCCATCGACATCATCGCCATGAAGAGCTCTTCCACCAAGCCCACCAATGGTCGATAACATCTCCCCACTATCGTCCTCTCTCTCTCCCTCTCTCTAGTTTTGATCTAGGTTGATCTGTGTTCTATACCATTTTAGTGAAGTCGAACCCGCTGATCTATGCCTAGATGATCCACTAAGTCTATCAATGGTTTCGGTTAGCCAGGTCTAGCGCGTAGATCTGTTTTCGGAGAAGAATTTAAAAGGTGATGATTCGATTTCAGTTTCCCCAAACCCTAACCCTAACCCTAAGAAAGAAGATGGAGAAAAGAGGGGGCTCACCAGGGCTCCTCTACCTCCATACCCACCGCTGTCGTGCGGGAAGTACATCGCGTTGCCGCCGTCGCGCGGGAAGGGAGCCCCAGAGGGCGCGGCCTCGCCGTTGTGTGGATCTTCCAGGGGCTCAGGCTAAGGGCGTCGCCACAAGGCCGCTCGACAGCGGCGCGCTCAGCCTCGGGCGAGCGCGCACGCCGACGAGGGGCCCCGAGGCGGCGCCGCCACCATTTTCCTCCCACTGCCATGGGCTGCCATCGCTGCTCGCCTGCGGCGTTGAGAGAGAAAGGGAAGGAGTTGAATAAAGTTAGGGTTTAGGGGGAGGCGACGATGTGGCGTTTTTGTATCCTAGATCCGCGCGAACGACCGTCCGATCCAGATCAACGGCCACAGAAGGCCAGGGTGACTTTTGGCCCAGGCAGAAGGAGAGATTCCCTGCCCAGGCCCAGGTTGCGGCCTGGGACGCGAGAGCGTGGCACGCGCGGCTAGGCCTTGGCCCTTGGGACGGTTTTCGCTGCGGGCCACAAGAACAGTGGCAAAGTTTTTTGTTTTATCTTTTTTAGAAGCACATTTTGATGAATTTGTTAAGTCTTGATGTTTCATCTCTACTCAAATTTGAACCAATGGAATAATTTGTTTAGAGAGTAGATAAGTACACAGTGATGCTTCTGAATAAGTATTATTTTTAAGATTTTTTTCATGTTTCCGCTGCAAAGAAGATGATTATTTATCTTCTAATTAAATTCGAACCAACAGGAGGATTTAATTTTGAAGAGTAGTTGTCGCTGCGAAATGTGGCCAACAAGTAAATATTTGTAGTTTTGCCGTGCGTTGTGATCGGATGTGGCCTAGCACTCAATGATACAGGATTTATACTGGTTCAGACAATAAGCCCTACGTCCAGTTGAGGTCGGTCGATGACTTTATTCCTAAGTCTAGGTGCTCAAAGTTTGTTGTGGGGTTACAAATGAGTAAGGAATGAGAAGGGGGTGTTAGAGGCCCGGTCGGACTCTGAACCGAGTGAAAGAGAGTGATGGATGCTCAAACATGCGCTAAGTATTAGAGCGTATGCTCTGTGTGTCCGAGCTTATCAGCTGTTGAGAGCGTATAGAATGTGTAGCTGCCGAGCTCTAGAGCTATTTTGCTGTTGTCCTCGAGTCTTCGATCTTTCTGGTAGGAGAGAGCACATCCTCTTTTATAGTTGAAGGGATGGCCTTACAAGTTAGATAGAAAGAGAGAGTGCATACGGGCGCTGCCTAGGCTTGTTGCTCACGCCATCGGGTACGGGATGGTCGTCATCGTCCACCTTACTGTTCATGCTCTGTTGTATCTATCAGGCCGCATAGTGTTCGCCTGGTACGGCAAACGATGGCGTCCACAATACTGTTTATGCTCATACGCGTCTAGTAGGCTCTACCGTGTTCGTCTAGTACGGCAAACGACGACGCCCACAATACTATTTATGCTCTGATGCGTCTGGCAGGTTCTACCATGTTCACCTGACATGCCCCGACGGCACCGTCCTGCAGGTGTGCAGGGCATGGCAGGGTACGGTCCTCGGTATTGCGATTGACTTGAACGCCTTACCTTATCTGCTCCGCCTGCTCCTTGGGCCCACACCGAGCGGGCGTCCCCGGTCGGTCGTTCCTAGTCGTCCCCAACCGTGTCGGTCGAGAAAGAGCAATGAGCAGAGGTCCTGGCGTATTCTCGGTCGAAGAAAGGGAGTCAGAGTCAGACTGCGGTCCTACCATGGCCAGGCCTTCCGGTCGCACCTCCAATCAGATCTCCTAGCTAGAGGTGCCGGTTGGGGACTAGATCGTGGTCTTGACCTGTCATTGTGTATCTGGGCTAGCCCAGGCACTTATTGTCGCTGTGCCGCCTACTAGGCCGAGTTTTGTAGGGAAGCGGGTCCATTGGGGACCCCAGGTTTATGAACCCGATAGTAGTTATAATATTAAGTAAATTATGATATTGTTTTTTTTCTGACCAACGTTGATAATAGCAATATTATAATTTTTTATTCATGAGTTTTTCCATGCATTAATTCTATTTCTGTCCAACAGTGATGTAGAATTAGTGTAGCAGAATGTTATATGTTTTAATTTTGACCAACGTTAAATTAAGGCATGCAATTATTATGTCATATTTTCTCACTTTTCTGATGATGTTTTTAGGCTACAACCCAATGACGTTTATCTTGTCCATTCTGCCTCTCAATGGGAGCAACTATAACACATGGCAAGAGAAGCTTGAGATAGCACTTGCGCTCTCTGACAATGATCTAGCACTTATCTCTCCGTGTCCCACTAAACCAATGGACCCAGTGAGGGAAGCAAATGAGATTGATGCAGCTTTTGCTACTCGACAGTGTGACCATATAGAAGTGAGAATGAAGTATGATCTTGATCGTGCGAAGTGGGATAGTTCAAACCGCAAGTGTTTGATGGTGATAAGGACTCCATTGAGGATCCAATAAGGGTTTTGATCCCAGAATGTACCACCGCCACTGAGTGTCTCAAGAAGGTGGAGAGTCAGTTTACTGGCTCTTTAAAGGCTTATGCAAGCACTCTTATTAAGAAGTTAGTCAATGAGAAATACTCTAGTGGAGGGATTAGAGAGCACATATTAAAAATGAGCAACACTGCATCCATGCTCAAGCCAATGGACTTGGGGCTCAAGGATGAGTTCCTAATTCATTTGGTTTTTGCATCTTTGCCCAAAGAATATGAGACTTTTGTTGTTAATTACAAGTTATAGACAGATAAGTAGGACTTGAGAAGCTCATTGCAATGTATGTGCAAGAAGAGGAGAGGCTTAAGAGCTCACATGGTGACTCTGCCAACCATGTGAAAGAAAATAAAAAGAAGAACATTAACAACAAGAATGCAAAAACACAAGGAAAACCTCAGTGGGACAATAGCTCCTCCTCTAAGCAACAAGGAAAGGCCCCTTAGAAAGATCACCAGCAGAAATCCAACTATGTTCAAGTGGACAAGGACACCTACAGATGGTGCCACAAGACTAGACACTACCAGAAAGATTGTCCAGAGTTCCTGAAGCACCTGATTAGAAAAGGTGAGGACATTATTACATTTGTAGGTGAGTCATTGTATTTAAGTTATGCAAAATATGTTTGGTGGATTGATTCAGGTGCAACTATTCATATTGCAAATTTATTATAGAAATTCCATACGAGGAGGACCCTACAAAGAGAAGAAAGACACATTAAGGTGGCAAATGGAGTCAAAGCTGAAGTAGAAGCCATTGGAGGACTCCCATTAGAATTAAATGATGGCTTTGTACTTAAGCTTACAGATGTCCTTTATGTACCCTCTTTGCGTAGAAACTTAATAAGTGTCTCACGTTTAGATGATGATGGATATAATTGTCATTTTAGTAATGGCCAATGTAAGATAATGTTTAATCATAAGTGTGTTGGTCTTGCCTTTCGACAAGACAAGCTTTATTTATTATCACTTTATAAGAATATAAATGTTGTGAGCACTGAGAATGAGAATGCCTCCTCATCTATGAATGCAAGAAATAAGCAAAAGAGAATTCATGATGTATCATCAAAATTATGGCACTATCTTTTAGGCCATATTTTGAGGGGAGAATAGAACGATTGATTAAGAAATCCATTCTTCCGCCATTAGAATTTTCACATTTAGAACAATGCATTAACTGCATAAAAGGAAAGTATGTTAAGAAAATAAAGAAAGATGCCAAACGAAGTGCAGAAATTTTAGAAACAATTCACACAGATATCTGTGGTCCTTTTCATGTGAAAATTGTGAATGGTTATGATTCATTTATAACATTTATAGATGATTATTCTCATTATGGCTATATTTATCCAATTAAAGAAACATTAGAAGCATTGGATAAATTTAAGATATTTAAGGCTGAAGTAGAAAATAAGCATAATTTAAAGATTAAGATAGTAAGATGCGACCGTGGAGGGAAGTACTATGGTCAACATACCCCATATGGCCAAGTTCCTGGACCTTTTGCAAAGTTCTTACAGGAAAATGCCATAGTTGCCCAGTACTCTACACCGGGCGAGACTCAGCAGAATGGAGTAGCTGAAAGGCGTAACCGTACTTTAATGGATATGGTGAGAAATATGATAAGTTACTCCACTTTACCGATAAGTTTATAGATGGAGGTGTTAAAAAAGCCATTCATATTCTCAATCGAGTACCAAGCAAGTCGGTGCCCAAAACACCATATGAGTTATGGACAGAAAGGGAACCCTCACTTAATCACTTACGTGTGTGGGGTTGTCCAGCTGAGGCCAAAGTATTTAACCCAAACATTGGAAAGCTGGACTCCAAGATAGTCAGTTGCCATTTCATTGGCTATCCAGATAAGTCAAAAGGTTATCGTTTCTACTATCCTGATAGACATACGAAGTTTGTAGAAACAAGACACGCTGTGTTCTTGAAGGATGATATGGTCAGGGGGAGCATGGTAGCGCGAGAAATTAACTTTGTGGAGAAGCGAGTATACGTGCCCACTCTAATAGTTCAGGTGCCAATTTTCTCGCTACCTATTGCTGCTGCACCAACAATATATGACACTGTAGTGACAGCACCTGTTGTTAGTTCTTCTGTGGCAACAATAAAAGAACATGAGGAACCTGTCCTTCAGAATCCTACAGAACCCGTTGTGGCACATGAGGAAGAGCAACAACAGCCCAATATGGAAGAAGCACCAACCAATGAGGCCCTAGAAGGTCTCAAAGAGCCAGAAAACCAGCCAATCCTAATGACTATGAAGTTTATGAATGTGAAGAATTTCAAATGGAGGGTGATCCCACCTCATTTGAAGAAGCCATGAGAAGCGATCACTCGTCAAAGTGGTTTGAAGCCATGCAAGATGAAATGAAATCAATGAGTACCAAACGGTGTTTGGGACTTAGAAAGAATTTCTAAAGGAGCCAAGACAGTAGGCTGTAAATAGGTCTACAAAACTAAATATGACTCCAATGGGAATGTGGAAAGATTTAAAGCATGACTTGTGGCGAAAGGCTTTACGCAAAGAGAAGTGTCAGGTACCTTAGAACGGGGTACCTCGAGATAGCAATCAAAGGGGTCACTTAAGTCCCATCAAAAAACAAAGCTGGAAGGTAAGCCGTGGGCCCCTCACCTACCATGTCCGAGCCCACCAGGCCCTCCGCCTGGCCTCGAGCCTCACGCAGGAGGTCTCGGCGTCCTGACGCAATCTCCGCCTCGCGCGAGGCTCTCCATGGAAGGCCTCGGCAGGGAACACGATCTCTGTCTCGCGTGAGGCCCTCCATGGAAGGCCTCGGTAGGGGGTGCCTTCTCCGTCCCGCGCGAGGCCTCATTCCCCGTATCGCGCGTGGCCAGCTTATCCATAGTCCGTCGCCCCCGCCTCGGTCGGTCTTCCCGACAGCACGTCATGTCTCATTAATACTTCAACCACTCCCGCAATCTCAGCCGGACGATGGCTCGACGCCACAGAATGGCCGACGGGACCTGAGGTCGCATCAACGCCATACCGGCTGGGACAGGGCACGACGGGGATTACCGGCCACTGTGTTCTGACGCTGTGCCCATGATCAGTGCCCACACTGCACTGTGCTCCGCGATCCCCGCCTCAAAAACAACGCGACATGGACAACTTGGCCCGGGTTATCACCGCCTCCAAGCCGGCGCACCAGGTCAGCCGCCCACTCGGGGCCTCAGCACTGTGCACCAAGGCCTCGGCTATCTCAGGGTTTGTGCCCGCCGAGACCCCCCACTGTGGTGCAGCCTCGGCACCAACCAAGCCTCGGCCTCGCGCACAGTCCATCCACAGTGGCTTGCACGACCACCGCCGCACCCACTCCAGGGTAGTCCTAGGTCTCTCACGACGCACAGGATCGGATGGGACTGGCACGCCGCCCCAGTGCTCCAAGGACAGACCACTCCGACACAGGAACAGGCCACAGGGCTCGGATATGCCGCCCCTATTGGCACGACGTCGCATAGTTAACATATGTACTGTCCTTGTCTTCCCTTCAACTATAAAAGGAGAGGACTTGGGCCACTTAGAGGGGAGGAACACATTGTAACACAGGCACACATCACAACCGCCTGAGAGCAACGTCTCAGACGGCCCACATGACACCTTGCCGAGACCTAGGACCATCTCCCTCTCTCCCCTAGCTTGTAACCCCCTACTACGAGTACTTCGGTGCAAGGAATACAAGATCGATCTCTCAGACTGGACGTAGGGCATCGATTGCCCGAACCAGTATAAACCTTGTGTCTCTTTGCATCACCATCTGGAATCGGGAGCACGCAGTTCAAATTCACTAGTTGGTTGAGGACCCCCCGGTCCAAAACACCGACAGTTAGCGCGCTAGGTAGGGGCCTCTACGTGTCAGTTTCGTCATCCCAATAGGTCCCGGATGGCAGATCCCGTACGACCATGTCTCTGGGGTTTGGTTTGGGAGCCTAGAGTTCATGTCTCTAGGGCATGAGTTCGACATGGTACTCCTCACTCCTTGAGCCCCACCAACCGACGATCAAGCCACGCACCGGCAGCCCAGGCGCAGGCGGCACCTGGGCGGCCGCGCTCGTCAGGCATGACGCGAGCAAGACCACCCCGACGCTACGCGAATCCAGGGTAGCATGTCGCTCCCCGCCGATATCCTATGACCAGCTGTCGGCATAGGGTCCCTAGCTGGGGACCTATCTAGCCTGAGCTTGGATAAAGGAAAATCGCCGGTGGCACGCGGTGATGCGTAGTCATCAAGATCCGCTCCACCACTCCCTGAGGAGCCGATCCCGGTGAAGCAGAGTCGGGCGACAGCACCATCCCCATACCCCTTTGGGTTGAGAAATGCCGCTACCTCCTACGCCTATGCTTACACTGCCGCTCACGAAGATCCCTCGGAACGCCGCCAGCGCTTCATTCTCGACCTAAGCACCCACGTCGACTCCTCGGAAGAGGACGAGGCATGGCCCGGAGTGGATTTCTCCGAACTCCATGACCCTGGGGCTATGCGCCAGTTCTTGGCCGCGAGCGACTACTGCTTAGGCTACTCTGACTCCGACGACGAAGGCACCTACAACCCCACTCGCGAGTGTTTTCACGTCAGGCTCGGGATGCCGAGAGCAGGTGAGGAGGACGAGGGGGCAGGTAGCCGTTCCCCACTTCGCCCAGGTACAGGCGCTGCCATACCTCCATGCATTGTCCTGCCGGCTGCACAAAACGAGACCCCCGCCCTTGCGCGACCTCAATGCCTAGACCTAGAACAACTCTGTGAGCTCCAGGCCAAGGTCGAACAAGACCAACTCCTTCTGCAGCAGCTTCGAGATACTCTTGAACAGGAACAGCAAGGTCGCGGCGAAGGCTGGGGAGCCCGATGGAGGGCTCGCGATGTGCACCACCGCATCCATGACGACGAAGGGAGTGAGCAACCCCCTGTCTTCAATCGCGCTAGCCAGAACGTCATGGCTGCGGCAATGCTGGTCCGCACAATGCCCGAGCCTTCTACCACAGAGGGACGGCGGGTCCACGGTGAGCTCCGGGATCTCCTAGAGACCACCGCGGTTCAGCAGGCCGAGAGTTCCGCCTCCCGACAGCACGGGGGCGTCTCGAACCTGCCCGCGGCACCGCCTTGGCAGGACAGGGAAGCCCCGGCTCGTCCCGAGCCCAACCGAGCGTCGATAGCCCATAGGGTCCCCGTGCTTCTGGACTGCCTCGGCAATCAACATGAGGTGTAGGGAGACCATGAGGTGGTCAGCAGGCGACGACGCCACAACAACGAGGGGCCCGCTTGGGGCTACCACCCACACTGAGGCGGTCGCTACGACAGCAAGGAGGACCGCAGTCCTTCTCCTAAACCGCCAGGCCCTCGGGTCTTCAGCAGGGCCATCCGCGCTGCCCTTTTTCCGGCCTGGTTTCGGCAACCAGCCAATCTCACGAAATATAGCGGTGAGACCAACCCCGAACTCTGGCTTGCCGATTACCACCTGGCCTGCCAGCTAGGTGGCGCGGATGATGACGTGCTCATCATCCGCAACCTCCCCTTGCTCTTGTCAGACTCAGCGCGAGCCTGGCTCGAGCACCTTCCTCCCTCACAAATCCACGACTGGCGCGACTTGGTTAGGATCTTCGTCGGGAACTTCCAAGGCACATACGTGCGCCCTGGGAATTCCTGGGACCTTAAAAGCTATCGCCAGAAGTCGGACGAGTCTCTCCGAGACTTCATCCGGCGCTTCTCCAAACAGTGCACCGAGTTGCCCAGCGTCGGCGACTCGGAGATCGTCCAGGCTTTCCTCTCTGGCACCACCTGCCGAGACCTGGTTCGGGAGTTAGGTCAGAACATGCCGCGCACCGCTGCTGCGCTCCTCAACATCGCCACCAACTTCGCCTCGGGCGAGGAGGCTATCGGAGCCATCTTCCCCGACAGCGACACCAAGGGAAAACGGAGGGACGAGGCCCCCGAGGCCTCGGCCTCCCACCTCCCCAAGAGAAAGAAAAAGGGGCGCCTAGGGAAGTAGGAGGTCCTGGAGGCTGATCTGGTCGGGGCCGTAGAACGCAAGAATCCCCGAGGCCCTAAAGGCCCTAGGCCTTTTGATGACATGCTCAAGAAACCATGCCCTTATCACCAAGGCCCGGTCAAGCATGCCCTCGAGGATTGCTCCATGCTACAACGTTACTACGCCAGGCTCGGGCTCCCCGACGACAACACCAAGCAGAAGGGTGCCAGCGACCACGACGAAGACAAGGACGATGGGTTCCCCGAGGTACGCAACGCCTTCATGATCTTCGGTGGACCCTCGGCGTGCCTTACGGCGCGGCAGCGCAAGAGGGAACACCGAGAAGTCTTCTCGATCAAGGTGGCCACCCCCCAGTACCTTGACTGGTCTCAGGAGGCGATCACCTTCGATCGAGATGACCACCCTAACCATGTTTCGAATCTTGGGCAGTACCCACTGGTCGTCGACCCGATCATCGGCAACACCCGACTCTCCAAGGTGTTGATGGACGGAGGCAGCGGCCTCAACATCCTCTACGTCAATACCCTAGAGCTCTTGGAGATCGACTGGTCAAGGCTCCAAGGCGGCGTCGCCCCCTTCCACGGCATCATACTAGGGAAGCGCACGCGACCCATCGGGCGCATTGACCTTCCCGTCTGCTTCGGCACCCCCTCCAACTACCGCAAGGAAATCCTTACCTTCGAGGTAGTCAGGTTTGGGGGAGCCTACCACGCCATCCTAGGGCAGCCGTGCTACGCCAAGTTCATGGTAGTACCCAACTATACCTACCTCAAGCTCAAGATGCCAGGCCCTAGCGGTGTCATCACGATTGAGTCCACGTACGAACATGCATACGACTGCGACGTTGAGTGCATCGAGTACGCCGAGGCTCTTGCGGAGGCCGAGACCCTCATCGCCCACCTCGACCAACTCAGTGGCGAGGTGCCTAACTCCAAGCGTCGTGCGGGGGCATTCGAACCCACGGAAACCATCAAACTCGTCCCGGTCGACCCCGCCTGCCCCGACGACCGAGCGTTGAGGATCAGCGCCATCCTCGACATCAAATAGGAAGCCGTGCTCGTCGACTTCCTCCATGCGAATGCCGACATATTTGCATGGAGTCCCTCGGACATGCCGGGCATACCGAGGGAGGTCACCGAGCACGCCCTGGACATCCGGGCCGGATCTAGACCAGCAAGGCAATGCCTGCGCTGCTTCGACGAGAAAAAGCGCAGGGCCATCGGAGAGGAGGTACAGAAACTCTTGGCGGCCGGGTTCATCAAGGAAGTGTCCCACCCAGAGTGGTTGGCTAACCCCGTGTTAGTCAAGAAGAAAAATGGGAAATGGAGGATGTGTGTAGACTACACCGGTTTGAACAAAGCCTATCCAAAGGTCCCCTTCCCATTACCCCGAATCGATCAAATCGTTCATTCCACTGCAGGGTGTGAGACCCTGTCTTTCCTTGATGCGTATTCTGGTTACCATCAAATCAAGATGAAAGAGTCCGACCAGCTCACGACTTCTTTCATCACACCATTCGGCATGTACTGCTACGTGACGATGCCCTTCGGCCTCAGAAATGCAGGTGCCACTTACCAGCGGTGCATGACCCAGGTCTTTGGCGACAACATTGGGCGGACCGTCGAGGCCTACGTAGACAACATCGTGGTCAAGACCAGAAAGGCCGAGGGTCTCGTCAACAACTTGAGGATAACCTTCAAATGCCTTAGAGAGTAGGGCATCAAGCTCAATCCCGAGAAGTGTGTGTTCAGGGTCCCCTAAGGCATGCTCTTGGGATTCATAGTCTCGGAACGCGGCATTGAAGCCAACCCAGAGAAGGTCTCGGCCATAACCAGCATGGGACCAATCAGAGACCTCAAGGGAGTACATAGGGTCATGGGATGCCTTGCGGCCCTGAGCCGCTTCATCTCACGCCTCAGCGAAAAAGGCTTGCCTCTGTACCGACTCTTGAGAAAACCCGAGCATTTTTCTTGGACCCCCGAGGCTGAAGAAGCCCTCGACAGACTCAAGACGCTGCTCACAAATCCTCCCGTCCTAGTACCCCCGGCCAGGGATGAGGCCCTCTTACTCTACGTTGCCACAACGACCCAAGTGGTCAGCGTTGCCGTAGTAGTAGAGAGGCGGGAAGAGGGGCATGCTCTGCCCACCCAACGACTTGTTTATTTCATCAGCGAGGTGCTCTCTGAGACCAAAGCATGTTACCCCCACATCCAGAAGCTGATCTACGCCGTGGTCCTGGCCCGACGCAAACTGCGTCACTACTTCGAGTCTCACCCAGTGACTGTGGTATCATCTTTTCCCCTGGGAGAGATAGTTCATAACCGGGAAGCCTCGGGCAGGGTAGCCAAGTGGGCCGTCGAGCTTATGGGGGAAACCTTGGCTTTTGCACCTCGATAAGCGATCAAGTCTCAGGTCTTGGCCGATTTCATGGCTGAGTGGACAGACACCCAACTGCCACCTGCTCAAATTCAGATGGAGTGCTGGACCCTGTACTTCGATGGATCCCTGATGAAGACCGGGGCAGGCGTAGGTCTGCTCTTCATCTCGCCCCTCAGAGTACACATGCGCTACATGGTGCGACTCCACTTCGCCGCCTCCAACAACGTGGCCGAATACGAGGCCCTCATCAACGGCCTACAAGTCGCCATCGAACTTGGGGCACGACGCCTCGACGTCCGAGGTGACTCGTGGCTCGTCATAGATCAAGTGATGAAGGAATCAAATTGCCTTGACCCCAAAATGGAGGCTTACTACAAGTTGGTACGACGCTTAGAAGACAAGTTCGACAGTCTCGAACTAAATCACGTCGCGCAGAAGTACAACGAGGCCACCGACGAGCTAGCAAAGATGGCCTCGGCACGGGCCCCGGTTCCCCCGAACGTCTTCGCCAGAGACCTCCATAAGCCTTCCATTGACTACACCTCGACGACAGAGGTGGGCCCACCGGTGGGACCCACGGCAAAGCTCGACGCCCCCCTACTGCCGAGACCCCCTCAACCGAGCCCGAGGTCATGGAAGTCAACACCGAGCCTCCGCAGACTGATCAGGACACGGATTGGCGAATCCTGTTCCTCGAGTGGCTTGATCGAGGGGTGCTTCCTGACGACAGAATCGAAGCACGACGGCTTGCGCGCCGAGCCAAGACCTACGCCCTCTACAATGACGAATTGTACAGGCGAAGTCCCTCAGGTGTCCTCCAACGATGTATCACTACCGAGGCGGGCCGAGCCCTGCTTTGGGACTTGCATGTAGGCGTCTGCGGGCACCATGCGGCGCCTCGGACACTCGTGGGGAACGCTTTCCACCAAGGGTTCTACTGGCCGACGGCGGTCGCTGACGCTACCAAGCTAGTACGCTCCTGCAAAGGATGCCAGTACTATGCTCGGCAGACACATCTCCTGGCCCTGGCCCTGCAAACCATCCCCATCACATGGCCATTCGCCATGTGGGGACTCAACATGGTCGGGCCTATGCAAAGGGCCCCCAGGGGCTACACCCATCTACTGGTATCAATCGACAAGTTCTCCAAATGGATCAAGGCTCGCCCGATCAATCGAATCAAATCCGAGCAGGCGGTGCTGTTCTTCACTGACATTATCCATAGGTTTGGGGTCCCCAACACCATCATCACTGACAACGGGACGCAGTTCACCGGCAAAAAGTTCCTGACATTTTGCGATGACCACCACATCCGTGTGGCCTGGTCGGTCGTAGGACACCCAAGGACCAACGACCAAGTAGAGCGTGCCAACGGCATGATCCTACAAGGCCTCAAGCCAAGGATTTACAACTGGTTGAAAAAGTTTGGCAAGAAATGGCTCGCCGAACTCCCGTCGGTGATCTAGAGCCTAAGGAACACTCCAAGCCGAGCCACGGGGTTCACGCCTTTCTTCCTGGTCTATGGGGCCGAGGCCATCCTCCCCACCGACTTGGAATATGGTTCCCCGAGGCTATAAGCATATAACGAACAAAGTAACCGCACCACCCGAGAGGACGCCCTTGATCAACTGGAGGAAGCCCGAGATGTCGCGCTACTACACTCGGCCAAATACCAGCAGAGCCTATGGCGCTATCAGGCCTGATGCATCCAAGGTCGAGACTTGAAGGTAGGCGACCTGGTATTGAGGCTAGCACAGAGCAACAAGGGTCGCCACAAAGCTGACCCCGCCATGGGAAGGACCGTACATCATCGCCCAAGTACTGAAGCCCGGGACCTACAAGCTGGCCAATGAGAAGGGCGAAGTCTTCGCCAACGCTTGGAACATAGAACAGCTACGTCGCTTTTATCCCTAAATTTCCAAGCATTGTATATGTCGTTTCTCAAAATACAATTAAAAAGCATTCTTTAGTTGGTCTAATTTTTCGAGAAACCCCCCGAGCCCATCGTAGGTCTCGACAGTACAGTAACACGACAAGGGAGACTCGGCTCTGCCTCGGCAGAACCGAGCCTCCTTTGGGGGCTAGATGGGGGACTCCCCCCTAGGTCCCACGCACCATTCTTCAGGTGTTTTTCACAAAAATTCCTACGCCAAGACTCTAGCAGGCTCTGACGAATCAGTTGTAAAAACTCATCGGACCAAGGTCTGTTTCCTAAGCAAGAGGCCGGTAGAGTCATGAGACGGCCTACGCCTCCGGGCTACGGCACTCCCTCACTACCTCTCGCTCCAGGGACGGCTTAGGCCCCATGGGGGTGTTTTGCAAACGAAATCCGATCAGGGGCAACAGAGGGTAGAGGCTCGGAAACATAAGAAAAACAACTAAGAAACACACGCACCATTCTTCAGTTGTTTTTCGCAAAAATTCCTACGCCAAGACTCTAGCAGGCTCTGACGAATCAGTTGTAAAAACTCCTCGGACCAAGGTCTGTTTCCTAAGCAAGAGGCCTGTAGAGTCGCGAGACGGCCTACGCCTCCAGGCTACGGCACTCCCTCACTACCTCTCGCTCAAGGGACGGCATAGGCCCCAAGGGGGTGCTTTGCAAATGAAATCCGATCAGGGGCAACAGAGGGCAGAGGCTCGGAAACATAAGAAAAACAACTAAGAAACACAAATATTTTAGAAATAAAGGCCTCGACGGCCACAAGCGTTACGATGCAAAAAATAACCCCTACTCTACTTTTACATAGCCTCCGGGGCACAGATCAAGGCTCAGGGTCTTCAGCACCGGCAGATGGTAAGGGAGGAACCACCTCCTCTTCGAAGAGCGTCGCCAGCGCCGTGCTAGGGCCTTCCACCGCCTCCATCAGCTTCGTGACCACCGCGTCCGCCTCCTCGTCATCATCAGGCAGGACATACCCATCGCTGATGGTCAGGAGGTCGACGCCGACGTAGTGAGAAGAGATGACGGCCAGCGCACGCTTGACACCCGTGTGCAGTGCTCCTCGAAGCCGCTCGCACACCTGGTTGCTCAGCGTGATCAGACGGCTCCCTAGGGAGCTACCTGACTGAACCCCCTCAACCTCTAAGGCCTCGCAGGCAGAAAGGGCAGCACGTTTCAGCGCCTCGTGCTCCCCGATCTCGGTCTCGAGCACCGTCTGCACCGCACTGGAAGCCTTGGCGGCCTGAGTGATCTCCGCCTCCGACTCTACACCGAGGAAAATGGAATGAGGCTGAGCTAGGGAAAAACAACCTAAGTTAGGGACGGAAGCCCACGGAACTCACCCTTGGCCTTCTGCTCCCAGCGTCGGGTCTCGACCTGATAGGTCTCGGCTTTCTCCTTCCAGCGCAGGGCCTCGGCCCAGGAGGCCTCGACCTTGTCCTTCAACCGCTGGGCTTCGACCCGAGAAGCCTCGACCACCCTGGAAGCTTCACTCCCTAGCTCTGCATCACGCAAGGGAATTAGGGAGTGAACATAAGAAAAAGAAAACAAAATGAGGGGACTAAAACTCACCCTCGACCATCCACCTCCAAACCACAGCCTCGGTTCACGAGGCCTCAGCTGCAGCAAGGGCCTCATCCAAGGCACCTTTCGTCAGCTAGTGCGCCCTCTGTTCCGCCCCCAGCTGCCCCGCGAGATCCACGGCCGAGGCCGTAGCTTCAATGGCTTGGCCCCTGAAGGCATCCCGATCTCTGACCGCACGGGTGAGCTCCTCCTCCAACTCCTTCACCCGCGCCGCCAGAGGGGCGAGCTGTGTCTGGGTCGTGGCCGCCTCGACCTTCGCGTTGGCACAACGAAGGCGGAGGTCCTCTACCTCCGCGCTCCGGGCCGACAGGAGCTCGTTGGCGCCGGCAAGAAGGCCCTTCTGCCGCTGAAGCTGGTCCCAGACGCCCCTCTCCCGCCGGAGAAAGACCGACTTCCCAAGGGACCGGGTTTCAAGCTCCTGGGTGACTCCGAGAAGTTCGTCGGCCACCATGGACAGCGCTGTCCATAGCGACCGCTCCGCCAGCTGGCGGTATTGCTCAAAGGTGCCCCAGCGCCCGCCCTTGGCTGCGTCCTCGAGGGCGAACAGAGGCTCCCCCTCAGGGTCGTCCCAGCTCCGCCACAGTACCCATGGGTGATCCCACCTGTGAGGCTCGGGTCGCACCCACACGAGGGCCGAGTTTCCTTCGTCCAAGAGCGGCGCCGGCTGCTCCACGGCATCGGTCTCCTCGGCGTCGACCACCTCCCGCGCCCGGGAAGTATCGTCGGAGGAGATCGGATAGACCTCCGCCTCCCGGGCGCTCTCTCGCAACAACGGCGAGCCCTGAACCAAGGGCGCCACCGAGGCCTCCGCCGCCTGCATCTCCACCTCCTGGACAGACGGCCTCGCCGCCATCACGATGGCCTTGGTGATCTCGGGGGCTCCGACCTCTGCAATTATGGCCTCGGTGGTCTCGGGGGCTTCGGCCTCCGCCATCGTGGCCTCGGCAGACGCAGAGGCACCGACCGCGGCCACTGCGGTCTCGGCGGTCGTGAGCGCCGTGGCCTCCGTCGCCTCAGCCGCAGAGACCCCGGGGGCCTCGGCAACCATGGGCATGCCGGCCCCATCTGACTCGTGAGCCTCGCCCCCACGAGGCAGAAGCGCTCCCTCCCTCGTCTGTGTAAGGGCCGCCTCGGCAACCCCTCCTTGGGCGGTCGGCCCCTTTGGGTCGACCCTCGCCGACGCCGCGCCGCATTGGATAGCAGCTTGTGCCTCCGCCACCCAGTGGGCGGAGGAGCCGGGGCTCGCCTTAAGCGCCTTAAGGGGCGCCAAGGGGAGCTCATCCGCAGGCCGCTTCCAACTAAGGAAAAATAACCTACAGGGTCAGCGCGAGACCAAAAAGACGAACAGAATGCACCGTGACCCCCGCCAAAAATACACTAACCTTGAACGGGGCGGCAACCGTTTCGCCACGGCGAACCACGTCCGCAACGGCGGAGGCGGCGGTAGAGGCGTCGCCTCCATGTCCATCGGCGCCGGTCAGTCCTCAATGGACCCTAGCGCCCCTTCGGTCCTCTGCGGGGGCGGTGGCATCGTCTCTACCGCCACTCGCTCCACCACGGCCGCCGAGCTCACCGGGCTGATGGCGCGTTTGCCCAACGCCCGCGCCTCGGGCGTGTTGGCCTCGGCCCTGGAGCGGGCAACCGCCGGCCCTGGGTCTATAACACCTCTGGTGTTTAGCTTCCACATTTGCACTGCATTTCATGAACATGAGCATCATGCATCCCTTCGTGAACTTATATCACATGAAACATGATTTTGAAACATTGCAACATGTTGAATATTTTATGTGTGTTGTCTCTTTTATGAAATGTAAAGTGTGCAACACTTGAGTGCAACATGTGCCACTCACTTAGTGAAACAAGATTAGTTAATACTATGCAACAAGATCATGAAACATGTGAAACATGACTATGAAACATTTGCAACATTTCTTGTGTTTTTCATTGTTTCAGTACATACCTTGCTTGATTCTTGTGTGACCAATGTGTGGTGTGGTTAATAATCATCCTAAGTAACTTAGTTACACCTAGAATGTCTTTTGGAACATTGTTCATGTTGATCACTTTGACTAATTAGGTTTCCAAGTCATGGTTTGACCGAATTTGACCCCTGAACCCTTTTGTTTGACTGTTTAAAAAGTGTGGCTTAGGATGTTTGCATGTCTGAGCAACCTAAAGCAAAGATGTAGAGAATTATGTAAGGAACAAAAGTTATTTTATGGCCATCTCATGAAAATGTGCACAACATGCTCAAAAATGGCCCACAAGTCAGTTTTGAGGGCTATTTGGAAACTCAGAAAATTTCTAAGTCATAAACCAGTTTTTAGTTTCATGACCTCAACCTTGGCTTGATATAACTCGTGATCCATGGAGAGTTAGCTGTTGATTTCTAAATAAAAGTTGTAGCCCTACTATAGCTCTACAACTTTCATGTTCATTGTTTCTTCTAACTCGTCTTGGTTTAGGAGTTAATCGGTGTTAAACTTGCCCTGTCAGTCGGCACCTTTGAGCTCTGAATCGAAAAAGTTCAGACATCTACAGTGTTCACCGATTCATAAACCAGCCGACGCGTGGTGACACCCGTCGCCGGCCGTCTGACCGCGCGGCCACGCGCCGCGGACGCCCTGGCAAGGCCAGCCACGATGGGCACACTAACACGCGCCTGACCGACCAGTGCACCAGCTCAATTTTTCATTTCGTCGCCCCACAGCGCGCAGTAAGCGAGCTCAGCCGCTCCGCCATTGTTGCCGCAAAGCTTCGCCGTCACTGAGCTCGCGAACCACCGCAAAAGCGCGACTGCCATCTCGCCAACGACTCCGTCGTAGCCTGCTCTACCTCCTCCACCTATTAGCCACGCCATTTGGGTCTCGGTAAGGGCACAGTGCCGTTTTCCACCACCGCCACCATGGGCGCGTCCTCGCCGGAGCTGAGGCCGCCATGGTCGGGGTAGCTAGGAGCCATTTCATCCTCGATTATTGCTTCCTTGAGTTTCCCCGCGTGCCCATGGAGCTCGTACCAAGCTTAGTCGCACTCTACTCGGCCGGACGCTGCCGGAGCGTCGCCGGACTCCTCCGCCGTCCGCCATTTCACATCGCCGTCAGTGTTCGAGCTCGGTAGAGGTTGCGGGTAGGACATGGTTAGATGCGGTTCGCCAAGGCGAGCATGCCGGTGCCTTCGATTTCGCCGGAGGAGCCGCCGCCGGCGAGCCTCACCGTGTGCCGCGCCGTCGGAGCCGCCTCCTCTGTTCTGTATCGCTGACGGGTGGGGTCGGCTGTCAGCCGGGTCCCACACGTCAGTGGCTAGGGATTCTTAAGCTAGTTCAAAAATGCAGTTTTGAATGCTGATTTGATATTTTTGTATCTCCTGTTTTGTAGATCCAAATTGAGTAATTCCAATTTTGTTAGACTCACAGTTAGGTCTAGTATTTAAGAAAAATATGTCTTGAGCACTTTATGTAGAAATTTTGGATGAATTAAATAGGAACTTGAAATGTGTTTTTGAATGCATGCAAATTTGTTTAAATCATATCTTGAGTTTCCTTGATCCAAAAATTGTGAAATTTTGTGGGTAAGCTAGTCTTCCTTAGTAGAAGCTCTGGTTAAAATTTGAGAGTCATTGCATGTGTAGTTTTTGAGTTATAGATTTTCCTTTTATCATTGGTAGATACTTGGGTGAATTTTAGTAAATTAATTATGAATCCTATGGCCATGAAACTTGGTAGGTAGTATCTTGGTACCCTAAGGATGCTAGGAAAAATATGAAATCTGTTGCTTGACACTTTTCACTAAGGTTTCCTAATTATGCCATTTTAAGCCATTCTGCCTTACCATTTTTGTGTAGGTTGTTATACTTACTCAAATGGTTTGAAATTTTTATGGTAGTCTACTTAGGGCATGTAGTGTCTACTGTAATTTTTGTAGAATTAATGGTGTAGCTTTCATATATGTTTACTATTTCCACTAATTAATTAAATAAATTAAGACAGGTATTAAAAGAAATGTTTTGGGGATGAACACCCTACTTTCTGGTGTTCTTGTGATATGTGTGATATGTAAGTAAAGTTGGTTTTGTCTAATTAAGTATTTATATCATAAGCTAAGAATTAATTGTTTGCATTATGTCCCTCTGGACAGATCTGGGGACTTTGGAAAGTTTCCCATGATATTTTAGTTTTCTGAGAATGGGATGAATACAAAAGTTGTAGATAATTTATGTATCTAGCTCCTGTCAAAATTTGAGGGCATTTGGCCTAGTAGTTTAGAAACTACAGCTGTTTAAAGTTAGGTTCCAGTCTTTGCTTATTCTCTGCCTTGTGAGGACAGAGTTCTGTTGATTTATGAGTTCGACCTGGTAAAGGTTTGAATCATGCTTTGAGGTCTGAAAATGTTTTGTAGACAATTTTATAAGCTTTCCAGATTGTCTTGTTGCATATCAATTGGATTTATAAATCTCCAGTTATATCTAGTTTACTGCACCGCTACATAGTATTCATTTTGCTGAAATACAATTGCTTGAGTGTATGTGGTTGCAATGTTCTCGTTGATTGTTAGGGGTTAGCCTGACTTGAGAATATGCTTAGGTGCAGGTGCTAGGTCGTTAACTAAAGATGAACAATTATACATTAGGTTGTATAAACTTGGTAAGTAAAGTGATTTGAATAGGGCTTAAGTTGGAATATGCAAACTACAGCGAACATGTGCATTCCCCGAGCATCCCTGACATTCGTTCATGTGCATCCATGATATTTATCTTGCGCATTCATGCAATAGGTGTGCCGGAGGGAGTGACGTTGCTGGAGTTCGAGGGAGCCAACCAGGAGGAGGAACCCGAGGTGCAGGAAGCCGACGAAGCAGTCGCCGCGGAGGAATTGCCCGAGTGCCCTGACCACCAGCCTTCCTCGTTCCTGAAAGGCAAGCCCCGGAGCATATTAAGCCTCCCATGTTCTTACAAATACATTGAGTATCTTTTATTGTTGATGATGCATTAAGTATAGGAATTGGTTGGAACCAATTGATGCATTATATATCCTTCCTTGTTCAAGATATCGCACTAGAATCCTATTTAAGTTTAGGAACGGGTTAAATGCTTAGCCATGCTTAGTGCGGTAGAAGTCAGGTGATTTCCTGTCACCTGCGAGCTTTAGGATGAGGTGGATCACGGTTGGCTATATTTGCTATCGTGGAAAAGAACCATGTGAATAATGAATTAAGACCGGGCGGGGTCTTGTGTAGGTTTGAACATAGTGACTCCGTCTGAGTCGTTTAAGGACCGATACGCTGTACGTCCTCATGTCATGTTGAACGCAGCCTAACACTTAGCTGGCCAGATAAATCGTTCCGACCGCAAAGCCTAGTAGCTCGACTCAGGCCGGGGACGCGAGCGGTGGTGACATTCTGGAGGTAGTAAGGATGTGCGGGGAGCCATTGGCATAAGTCCAAGGCGGGTTAAAGTCCCAAACGACCTTGGCAGAGTGGTTCTCTGAGAATGTCGATCTGTTCGGACTCGCGACTCCTGAATCGTACCAAAGGTGACTTGTTTGCGACCCTGACGGGGGAAGCAGGGTTTGTGTTTAGGAATACCCCTCCAGCTGGATAGGAATCGATTCGAATCGCCGTCTCTCCCGGATAGTGAGAACTTGACTGAGCAGCGGCAACGTAGATTCAATTAATTTAACGATATGGTTAAATGGATGATGATAAGGTTGCCACAATGAATACCTGATATGGTTATTAATGTTTGCACCCTAATAAAATGATTGCTTAGTACAGGTGCTAATATAGATGACAGGTTAATGGCTAAAAAGTCACTGCTAGTTTAGGTTAAGAGTTGATCATTATTACTTATGCTTTTCTGCAAAAAGAAAGTGTCAGCCAGCTCCACTACATTAAGCTATGCATAATCCTTGGTGTCATTTGTTTGGTTTTCGACGGGTAAGTCTAGCTGAGTACATTCCCGTACTCAGGGTTTATTCCCTCTTGTTGCAGATGACCTCCTATATCAGGGCTTCTGCAAGTATTGTCTCCACCCGGCGGGTGATGAGGACTAGATCATGGGCATGATCTCCTTTCTCTTATCTGAATGCTTTTGCGGTCTGTGATCAACAAACCAGTATGTGTATTTGAACTCGGTGTGTGAGTTAAACTATTTGCTTCCGCATGTTTACAAGACTTGTTTTGTAATAACAATGACTCTGTGATGATGTAACCTATTTGCGAACGTATGCAAAATGTTGTAACGTACGATATGTTATGTTGAATTACTGTGATCTTGGTTGTATGCAAGTTGGTTTGAAATCCTTCGAGATTTCGGTTGACTACCGGGTTTATATGGGCTCAAGTTTGAGAATTTGATCGTTTCGGCGATTGTTTTTGTACTTGTGCTCTTATAAATTGGTCGGTTCTGTGACAGCTGGCATCAGAGCTAGATTCAACATTAAACATATCTTACAGCTATTTAAAACAAAAAGCTTTTGTTGTAAAAATGGTTTTCAAACTTATAATTATATATAAGTGTTCAAAAATCAAAATTTTTATGGTATACTGGTGATCACATCCCTTATAGCCCACTTAAGGACTTCTAGGTGGCTTATATATAATTACTAACTGGGGGAATTGATTGTTTCTATTTCGTCGTCCATGCGGCGTGATATTGCATGGGTGCCATTCGTTGAATGGTAATGTATGGATCAATTGCCTCTACGCTAAGGTAAGTGTGAGTTGCGAGAGCATGACCGTCCAACCGTCGGTCTAGGGAAGAGTTAGTTGTGGTTACTGGAGTATTTACATGTTGCATACATGTATATATGAAAGTACTTAATTGTGGGTATATTTCTCGGGTAGTTTGGGTACCGAAGTATATATATCGGGGGATGTATATATGGAGAGTATCTTAGTACTACTTGTGTAATTAGCATTATATCTTGTTGGGATGGGCTGCAATGAAGTTTTTCTGCAGGTACGCTAACAACGCACCGTGTAGATCGACTAGTTACCGCTAATTGAGAGAACGTATGTATGCCACCGTATATTCCGCTAAAGCTTAAATTTTTTTTTAGGTTTGTGAGAACGTACGGAACGAGCATGCATCATATTCACTCATGACATTCATATTGCATTACTCCCCCCCTTATAATTGCTTATCCCAAGTTTAAAGTGAAATCTCTCGGCAAGAAGTTTGAAGGAGAGGAATACCTAGAAGAAGTCCAAGGTGTCTCCGATGTGGACAGTGATCACTCGACGAGTAGTTCGTTAGCAAGTCTCCCGAGTTAAGCTTTTGCAGTCATACTGGTAATGTACTTTAATTCGCTCCCTTCGGGATGCGTAACGTTGGTGAAGTTTAAAACTTGTCATGATGGAATGCACTGCGTATGGCGCTAGTAATCTACTTGATGATGTGGTGATTGGAGAGTGAATTATTGCCTCTGTTTATTGTATGAAGTTTTCATTCTCGTCAGTAAATACAGTTTGGCACGATTATATTGTTCCTCTCCAATGTGCTGACATCATCAATAATTACTGGTTGCGCATTGTGCAGATGCCTCGTACTCGTTCCACCGGTGCGAGTGATGATGATGATCTTCCGCCACCACCACCCACACCAACGGAACTAATAGCAATGCTTGCGGAAGGATAGCGCACTATGGCCGAGGCCCTCCGTACGATTGCGAATCGTGATGGCCGTGGTCCATGCCAAGGACCGGATCCAAATCAATACAGTGATTTCAAGGATTTCCTTGACACGAAACCCCCAATCTTCAAGGAGGCTAAGGAGCCTCTACAAGCTGATGAGTGGTTGAATACTCTCGAGCAAAAGTTCCGTCTGCTCCGCTTGAATGAGGTGCTAAAAACTGAGTACGCATCGCACCAACTTCATGGGCCTGCTGGCATCTGGTGGAGTCATCATCGGTCCACGATGCCTGCTAATGCCCAAATCACTTGAGATCAGTTTAAGTCTGCTTTCAGGGGAAATTACATTCCTCCTGGTCTTATGGCGATCAAACATACAGAGTTCATGAAGCTGACTCAGGGAAACAAGAGCCTGAACGAATACCTGCAAGCTTTCAACAACCTTGCAAGGTACGCCACCGAGTTTGTGGACACCGAGGCTAAGAAGATTGCTAGCTTCAAGCGGGGACTTAGCCCCAAACTGATGAAGACCATGGGAAATTGCAAGTGCACTCATTTTAATGAGTTTGTGAGTGATGCTTTATCGCAAGAGAACAACAATGCTGTGTATGCTGCTTCAAAAAGTCGTAAGAGGGCCTATGAGGCGGTTGCCTCACAATCTAAGGCTCCCATCGCACAAAGGACTCCATTCCGTCCTCCAGCATCAGCCGCCAAGTTTCGCCCACCGCAGAAGAAGAATCCCACCAAGACTGGGTTTCGCAAGGCATTTACAGTTGCTCTTCCCAAGGGCACTACTAGTCAGGGCAGTTCCAAGGCTCCACCAAGCAACATGCCATGCTGGAACTGCAACAAGACAGGCCACTAGGCAAGGGAATGCCCTTACCCTAAGAAGAATAATTACCAGGGTGGCCGTCAGGGACAAGTGAACCACACTAATATTACTGAGATTCCTTCAGGAGAGGTAGTGACTGCCGGTAAGTTTCTGATTGATCAACACCCCGCAGTTGTACTATTTGATTCAGGTGCTTCGCATTCCTTCATTAGTCCATCATTTGCATCCAAGTTTATGCAGAAAACATATACTGTTGAGGGTGAGGGTTATTGTATAAGGGCTGCCAGTGGTATTATCCCAACCAAGCTGGTAGTTGGGGATGTACAATTTGTGATAGAGGGGCGAAGTTATCAGGTTGATCTGGTAATTTTACCGGGGCTAGGTATCGATGTGATATTGGGAATGAACTGGATGAGCCGTCATGGAGTGCTTATCGATACATCGACTAGGGTAGTTATGCTCAGAGATCCTAGCAATCAGGAGGGTTTTCTAGTACAGTTACCCAAGGACATCAATCTTTCTTGCATGACCAATGCGGTGCAAGCAAAGTCTCTGGCAGATATCCCTGTCGTGTGTGACTTTCCGGATGTTTTCCCCGATGATTTGCCTGGATTGCCCCCAGATCGAGAAGTAGAATTCAAGATAGAGTTGCTTCCTGGTACAGCTCCCATCTCTAGAAGGCCATATAGAATGCCTCCCAATGAACTAGCTGAACTTAAGACCTAGTTGAATGAACTGCTAAAGAAAGGCCTTATCCGCCCTAGTTCATCTCCGTGGGGGTGCCCAGCCATCTTTGTGAAGAAGAAGGATCAGTCTCTACGCATGTGTGTAGATTATAGACCCTTGAATGCAGTTACAATCAAGAATAAGTACCCTCTGCCACGCATAGATATCTTATTTGATCAGTTGTCTAAGGCAAAAGTCTTTTCCAAGATTGATTTGAGATCTGGGTATCATTAAATCAAAATTTGGCCTGAGGATGTCCCAAAAACCGCATTCTCTACAAGATATGGTCTATATGAGTACCTGGTTATGTCTTTTGGATTGACCAATGCCCCCGCACATTTTATGTATCTGATGAATTCAGTGTTTATGCCCGAGTTGGACAAATTTGTGGTGGTATTTATAGATGATATCCTGGTCTATTCTGAGAATGAAGAAGATCATGTTGAACATTTGCGGGTGGTTCTTACTAGATTGCGAGAACACCAGCTGTATGCAAAGTTCAGCAAATGTGAATTTTGGCTTCGTGAGGTACCTTTTCTTGGACACGTGTTGTCCGATGGTGGAATTATGGTTGATCCCACCAAGGTGCAAGAAGTATTGAACTGGAAGGCTCCCATCTCGGTGCATGAGGTTCGGAGTTTTCTGGGGTTGGCTGGCTATTATCGTCGCTTCATCCCGGATTTCTCTAAAATAGCCAAGCCTATGACTCGATTGCTGCAAAAAGACGTGAAGTTTGTCTGGACTCCTGAGTGTGATGCGGTTTTCCATACCCTGCGAACTCTTCTAACATCGGCTCCGGTTTTGGCACAACCGGATATTGAGAAACCTTTTGATGTGTTCTGTGATGCATCAGGTATTGGGTTAGGAGGTGTTCTTTTGCAAGAGGGTAGAGTCATCGCTTATACCTCTCGCCAACTTCGGAAGCATGAAGTGAATTATCCAACGCATGACTTAGAACTCGCTGCAGTTGTTCATGCTTTGAAGGCCTGGAGACATTATCTACTTGGCAATGTGTGCAACATCTACACTGATCATAAAAGTCTCAAGTACATCTTCACTCAACCAGAGTTAAATATGCGTTAGAGAAGATGGCTCGAGTTGATCAAAGATTATAACCTTCAAGTGCACTATCACCCTGGCAAGGCAAACGTCGTCGCGGATGCCTTAAGCAGAAAGTCTCATTGCCACTCGTTGATTAAGAGTGATGTCCATTTGTCAAAGCTCCTTCATCCTACAGTCCTACACAACATCACTGTCAGTTGTACTCTACAGAGTCGAATTATCGAGCTACAGAAGAAAGATGTAGGTGTGTTTCACATCAAGCGCAAGATGAAAGAGCAAGAGACCAAACATTTTCGAGTAGATGAGGAAGGCGTGTTATGGTTCAAGGATAGGTTGGTAGTTCCGAAGGATAGAGAGCTTAGAAACCAAATCATATCCAAAGCTCATTCCTCTAAACTATCTATTCATCCTGGTAGTAGTAAAATGTATCATGATTTAAAGCCTCGATTTTGGTGGACCAAAATGAAGAAAGAGATAGCCGCTTATGTGGCTAGGTGTGACACTTGTTGTCGGGTCAAGGCGATACACATGAAAGCTGGATTACTTCAGCCACTCTCTATTCCAGGTTGGAAATGGGAAGAGATAAGTATGGATTTTATAGTTGGACTCCCTACCACTCAAAGGAATTTTAACTCAATTTGGGTAATTGTGGACCGACTGACCAAGTCGGCACACTTCATTCCGGTCCGCATAGACTTTCGTCCAACCGACTATGCGGAGTTGTACTTCAACCAGATAGTCCGACTTCATGGGATCCCTCGTACTATTGTCTCAGATAGAGGACCATAGTTCACTGCTCACTTTTGGAAGCACTTACACGGATTATTAGGGACTAAGCTCGTAAGAAGTTCTGCCTATCATCCGCAAACCAATGGGCAAACTGAACGGGTAAATCAAATCTTAGAAGACATGTTGAGAGCTTGTGTCATCTCGGCTAAGGGCTCATGGGAAAAGTGGTTACCCCTAGCTGAATTCTCGTACAATAATAGTTATCAAGAGAGCATAAAGATGGCACCGTTTGAAGCTTTGTATGGCCAGAAGTGTAGAACCCCGTTAAACTGGGTAGAAGCCGGTGAAAGGAGATATTATGGAATTGATTTCGTTCAAGAAGCTGAAGAACAAGTCCGTACTATCCAAACCCACATGGCCGCAGCTCAAGCTAGGCAGAAAAGTTATGCTGATCGACGTAGAAAACCTATTGAATTTGAGGTTGGAGACTTCGTTTATCTGAAAGTCTCACCTATGAAGAGTGTCCAACGTTTTGGTGTGAAGCGAAAGCTTGCGCCGAGATATGTTGGTCCGTTTGAAATCATTGGACAAAGTGGTAAAGTGGCGTACAAAATTCAATTACCTCTTGAGATGAGTGCTATCTTCAATGTCTTTCATGTATCCCAATTGAAGAAATGTCTTCGCGTCCCTGAAGAGAGAGTTCCACTGGGGGATATCGAGTTAAAATCGGATTTGACCTTTGAAGAAAAGCCGGTTCGAGTGATTGACACTCGTGAGCGAGTGACTCGGAGTCGGGTAGTCAAGTTCTATAAAGTCATGTGGAGCAATCAGGGTAGTGAACGCGATGCAACATGGGAAAGGGAAGATTATTTGAGGGATGGTTATAAGGAATTCTATCAACAATGGTATGCTTTTCAAATCTCGGGACGAGATTTTTATAAGGGGGGAGGGCTGTAACACCTCTGGTGTTTAGCTTCCACATTTGCACTGCATTTCATGAACATGAGCATCATGCATCCCTTCGTGAACTTATATCACATGAAACATGATTTTGAAACATTGCAACATGTTGAATATTTTATGTGTGTTGTCTCTTTTATGAAATGTAAAGTGTGCAACACTTGAGTGCAACATGTGCCACTCACTTAGTGAAACAAGATTAGTTAATACTATGCAACAAGATCATGAAACATGTGAAACATGACTATGAAACATTTGCAACATTTCTTGTGTTTTTCATTGTTTCAGTACATACCTTGCTTGATTCTTGTGTGACCAATGTGTGGTGTGGTTAATAATCATCCTAAGTAACTTAGTTACACCTAGAATGTCTTTTGGAACATTGTTCATGTTGATCACTTTGACTAATTAGGTTTCCAAGTCATGGTTTGACCGAATTTGACCCCTGAACCCTTTTGTTTGACTGTTTAAAAAGTGTGGCTTAGGATGTTTGCATGTCTGAGCAACCTAAAGCAAAGATGTAGAGAATTATGTAAGGAACAAAAGTTATTTTATGGCCATCTCATGAAAATGTGCACAACATGCTCAAAAATGGCCCACAAGTCAGTTTTGAGGGCTATTTGGAAACTCAGAAAATTTCTAAGTCATAAACCAGTTTTCAGTTTCATGACCTCAACCTTGGCTTGATATAACTCGTGATCCATGGAGAGTTAGCTGTTGATTTCTAAATAAAAGTTGTAGCCCTACTATAGCTCTACAACTTTCATGTTCATTGTTTCTTCTAACTCGTCTTGGTTTAGGAGTTAATCGGTGTTAAACTTGCCCTGTCAGTCGGCACCTTTGAGCTCTGAATCGAAAAAGTTCAGACATCTACAGTGTTCACCGATTCAGAAACCAGCCGACGCGTGGTGACACCCGTCGCCGGCCGTCTGACCGCGCGGCCACGCGCCGCGGACGCCCTGGCAAGGCCAGCCACGACGGGCACACTAACACGCGCCTGACCGACCAGTGCACCAGCTCAATTTTTCATTTCGTCGCCCCACAGCGCGCAGCAAGCGAGCTCAGCCGCTCCGCCATTGTTGCCGCAAAGCTTCGCCGTCGCTGAGCTTGCGAACCACCGCAAAAGCACGACTGCCATCTCGCCAATGACTCCGCCGTAGCCTGCTCTACCTCCTCCACCTATTAGCCGCGCCATTTGGGTCTCGGTAAGGGCGCAGTGCCGTTTTCCACCACCGCCGCCATGGGCGCGTCCTCGCCGGAGCTGAGGCCGCCGTGGTCGGGGTAGCTAGGAGCCATTTCATCCTCGATTATTGCTTCCTTGAGTTTCCCCGCGTGCCCATGGAGCTCGTACCAAGCTTAGTTGCGCTCTACTCGGCCGGACGCTGCCGGAGCGTCGCCGGACTCCTCCGCCGTCCGCCATTTCACGTCGCCGTCGGTGTTCGAGCTCGGTAGAGGTTGCGGGTAGGACATGGTTAGATGCGGTTCGCCAAGGCGAGCATGCCGGTGCCTTCGATTTCGCCGGAGGAGCCGCCGCCGGCGAGCCTCGCTGTGTGCCGCGCCGTCGGAGCCGCCTCCTCTGTTCTGTATCGCTGACGGGTGGGGTCGGCTGTCAGCCGGGTCCCACACGTCAGTGGCTAGGGATTCTTAAGCTAGTTCAAAAATGCAGTTTTGAATGCTGATTTGATATTTTTGTATCTCCTGTTTTGTAGATCCAAATTGAGTAATTCCAATTTTGTTAGACTCACAGTTAGGTCTAGTATTTAAGAAAAATATGTCTTGAGCACTTTATGTAGAAATTTTGGATGAATTAAATAGGAACTTGAAATGTGTTTTTGAATGCATGCAAACTTGTTTAAATCATATCTTGAGTTTCCTTGATCCAAAAATTGTGAAATTTTGTGGGTAAGCTAGTCTTCCTTAGTAGAAGCTCTGGTTAAAATTTGAGAGTCATTGCATGTGTAGTTTTTGAGTTATAGATTTTCCTTTTATCATTGGTAGATACTTGGGTGAATTTTAGTAAATTAATTATGAATCCTATGGCCATGAAACTTGGTAGGTAGTATCTTGGTACCCTAAGAATGCTAGGAAAAATATGAAATCTGTTGCTTGACACTTTTCACTAAGGTTTCCTAATTATGCCATTTTAAGCCATTCTGCCTTACCATTTTTGTGTAGGTTGTTATACTTACTCAAATGGTGTGAAATTTTTATGGTAGTCTACTTAGGGCATGTAGTGTCTACTGTAATTTTTGTAGAATTAATGGTGTAGCTTTCATATATGTTTACTATTTCCACTAATTAATTAAATAAATTAAGAGAGGTATTAAAAGAAATGTTTTGGGGATGAACACCCTACTTTCTGGTGTTCTTGTGATATGTGTGATATGTCAGTAAAGTTGGTTTTGTCTAATTAAGTGTTTATATCATAAGCTAAGAATTAATTGTTTGCATTATGTCCCTCTGGACAGATCTGGGGACTTTGGAAAGTTCCCCATGATATTTTAGTTTTCTGAGAATGGGATGAATACAAAAGTTGTAGATAATTTATGTATCTAGCTCCTGTCAAAATTTGAGGGCATTTGGCCCAGTAGTTTAGAAACTACAGCTGTTTAAAGTTAGGTTCCAGTCTTTGCTTATTCTCTGCCTTGTGAGGACAGAGTTCTGTTGATTTATGAGTTCGACCTGGTAAAGGTTTGAATCATGCTTTGAGGTCTGAAAATGTTTTGTAGACAATTTTATAAGCTTTCCAGATTGTCTTGTTGCATATCAATTGGATTTATAAATCTCCAGTTATAGCTAGTTTACTGCACCGCTACATAGTATTCATTTTGCTGAAATACAATTGCTTGAGTGTATGTGGTTGCAATGTTCTCGTTGATTGTTAGGGGTTAGCCTGACTTGAGAATATGCTTAGGTGCAGGTGCTAGGTCGTTAACTGAAGATGAACAATTATACATTAGGTTGTATAAACTTGGTAAGTAAAGTGATTTGAATAGGGCTTAAGTTGGAATATGCAAACTACAGCGAACATGTGCATTCCCCGAGCATCCCTGACATTCGTTCATGTGCATCCATGATATTTATCTTGCGTATTCATGCAATAGGTGTGCCGGAGGGAGTGACATTGCTGGAGTTTGAGGGAGCCAACCAGGAGGAGGAACCCGAGGTGCAGGAAGCCGACGAAGCAGTCGCCGCGGAGGAATTACCCGAGTGCCCTGACCACCAGCCTTCCTCGTTCCTGAAAGGCAAGCCCCAGAGCATATTAAGCCTCCCATGTTCTTACAAATACATTGAGTATCTTTTATTGTTGATGATGCATCAAGTATAGGAATTGGTTGGAACCAATTGATGCATTATATATCCTTCCTTGTTCAAGATATCGCACTAGAATCCTATTTAAGTTTAGGAACGGGTTAAATGCTTAGCCATGCTTAGTGCGGTAGAAGTCAGGTGATTTCCTGTCACCTGCGAGCTTTAGGATGAGGTGGATCATGGTTGGCTATATTTGCTATCGTGGAAAAGAACCATGTGAATAATGAATTAAGACCGGGCGGGGTCTTGTGTAGGTTTGAACATAGTGACTCCGTCTGAGTCGTTTAAGGACCGATACGCTGTACGTCCTCATGTCATGTTGAACGCAGCCTAACACTTAGCTGGCCGGATAAGTCGTTCCGACCGCGAAGCCTAGTAGCTCGACTCAGGCTGGGGACGCGAGTGGTGGCGACATTCTGGAGGTAGTAAGGATGTGCGGGGAGCCATTGGCATAAGTCCAAGGCGGGTTAAAGTCCCGAACGACCTTGGCAGAGTGGTTCTCTGAGAATGTCGATCTGTTCGGACTCGCGACTCCTGAATCATACCAAAGGTGACTTGTTTGCGACCCTGACGGGGGAAGCAGGGTTTGTGTTTAGGAATACCCCTCCAGCTAGATAGGAATCGATTCGAATCGCCGTCTCTCCCGGATAGTGAGAACTTGACTGAGCAGCGGCAACGTAGATTCAATTAATTTAACGATATGGTTAAATGGATGATGATAAGGTTGCCACAATGAATACCTGATATGGTTATTAATGTTTGCACCCTAATAAAATGATTGCTTAGTACAGGTGCTAATATAGATGACAGGTTAATGGCTAAAAAGTCACTGCTAGTTCAGGTTAAGAGTTGATCATTATTACTTATGCTTTTCTGCAAAAAGAAAGTGTCAGCCAGCTCCACTACATTAAGCTATGCATAATCCTTGGTGTTATTTGTTTGGTTTTCGACGGGTAAGTCTATCTGAGTACATTCCCGTACTCAGGGTTTATTCCCTCTTGTTGCAGATGACCTCCTATATCAGGGCTTCTGCAAGTATTGTCTCCACCCGGCGGGTGATGAGGACTAGATCATGGGCATGATCTCCTTTCTCTTATCTGAATGCTTTTGCGGTCTGTGATCAACAAACCAGTATGTGTATTTGAACTCGGTGTGTGAGTTAAACTATTTGCTTCCGCATGTTTACAAGACTTATTTTGTAATAACAATGACTCTGTGATGATGTAACCTATTTGCGAACGTATGCAAAATGTTGTAACGTACGATATGTTATGTTGAATTACTGTGATCTTGGTTGTATGCAAGTTGGTTTGAAATCCTTCGAGATTTCGGTTGACTACCGGGTTTATATGGGCTCAAGTTCGAGAATTTGATCGTTTCGGCGATTGTTTTTGTACTTGTGCTCTTATAAATTGGTCGGTTCTGTGACAGGGTCCGCTTCTCCTCCTCCTCCTGGGAGTGCCGGGCTGCTGGCCAGTGCCCCGGGCACCACCTCTACTATGTCAGGAAGGTGGTCCAGGGGACCTCGCCCCGCCTCGCCCCCGTCATCCCCGTCCGAGGCCTCCGTCAATAGCGACGTCGATGGGGATTCCTCCAGCGGGAGACCCTCCTTCCTTTGTTGACGGCGGCGCTTATCCAGCTGCTCATGCGCGAGGAGTTGCTTCGTGAGTTTCGCCGCCTTGGTGTCTTTCCATTTTTTCTACGCGTCGGCGTGCGCGCGGTTGATCGCCTGCCGCCTCGCGTCCTCGGGAATGGGCAGAGGAGAGGAGCGCACATCCCTCATCCCCTGCAGGAACGACGGACGCACATAAGGAAACAAGGGGTAAGGGGAGATTGAGGAGGCTCGGAGGCTACAGCGGCGTACGACTTACCAGCGAGAGGAACCCCCGCGACGGCCGCATCACGATAGGGGTCAAGTTGCCGCCCCTCAGCTTCGTCTCGACCGTCTCCCCCACCCGACGAAGAATCTCCTCATCGGAAAGGGCAGAGGAGGACATCCGGGTGCCCTCAATAGGCTCACCCGGCTTCATCTCGAACAGCCGCCGACGTCGTGCCATCAGCGGCAGCACCCTCCGGCGGTGGAAGGCGGCCACGACCATAGCCATGGTAAGACCGTGGCCCCGTAGCCTCACCAACCCATCCAGAAGCGGCTGCAGCTTGGGCTGGTCGTCCTTCGGGACGCCGTACTTCCATCTCTTCGGGCAACTCTCCACAATCCGCCCAGTGTAAGGGGGAAGTCCTCCGTCATCGTTGCGGAGGTAGAACCAACTCGTGTACCACCGGCGATTGGAGGACGTGAGTTGGGCTGGGATATAGAGGTGCAGGCGGTCCTGACGCACTTGGAGAGTGTAGCCACCGGCCCTCGTCGCCTTCCTCTTACCCGACGTGCCCGTCGGCTTGGTAGTATGCCCCGCCCGGAATAGGTGGAGCCACAACTCCCAATGGGGAGCAATCCCCAAATACCCCTCGCAGACGGCAATGAAGATAGCCGCCTGAGTGATGGAATTGGGATTGAAGTTGTGGAGCTCCATGCCGTAGTAGTGCGGGAGCGCCCGCATGAATTGGTCCATCGGGACGCCGAGGCCGCGCTCGTGGAAGGAGACGAAGCTCACGACGTAGCCGTCGCGAGGCCTCGGCTCTGGCTCGCCGTACGGAGCAATCCACTCTAGCCTGGTGGGGTCTGTCACCGGGCGAAGGAGTCCACCGTCGACAAGCGACTGAAGCATCTCCTCGATGACGTCCGACGGGTCCCAGGGGTCCGCCTCGACAACGACGATGTCGCCGGCCATGGGTGCGATGGAGGGATAGGGTGCGGCGGTGAGTTTTCTCTCTCTCTCTCTCCCACGCTCTCGCTTTTTTCTCGCTTTCTCCCTAGGCTCGCTCTTCTCTCCTCTTCTTCCCGGCACCTACTGCTCTAGCGACGGCTCAACGGAGGTGGTGCTGATACAGGCAAGGTAAGACGAGGAGGGGCGAGACTCTTCGGGTATTTATGCAGGGAGGAGGCGAAACGAACGGGCGACGAAATCGGGGAGGTTTTCCCCCCGATCCGGCACGGTTAACCACGAGCCAATTTCGCCGGCCCACGTGCCCACGCCTCCCGCATTAAATGCGAGGACAGTTACGTCCCATCCACCACGTCATGTGTGGCAGAACCTCCTAAGTTATAGGACCCACATGCACCTGTCACTGTCCGACGACCTTTGACATTTATGCATATGTTTCCATTAACTTAAAAAGACTGTCGGGTGTCCTCGGGGAACCCCGAATCATCCACAATTTCCGAGCAGGATCACGTTACAGAGTCATTGCAGTATTACAACATTTATTCAATTATATGCATCAGAGTAAAAACAGCGGAAGTCTTACAATAACATAATTTACAAAACAGTAGTTTCAAACCTTGCAACTAGGTTCGATGTTTATTACAAAACGAAATAGTGGAGTGGCATTATAATATAATACAAAACACACAAGGAGATTGCCCTGCCCAAGGGCCACACATTTACTTATCATTGTCATCACAAGGTACAACTGTCATGCAGCACGATCCAAAACAGATCTGCTCATGAGGCTCACCTGCAACAAGGGTCAACGAACCCTGAGTACAAAAGTACTCAACAAGACTTAACCGAAATAAAACTGATAGAACTCAGGAATGCAGGTTCAGGGATTCAAGGTATGGTTTTAGCAATAATCGAAGTTATTTCGCGTAAAAGCTCTTTTAACCAAGTTCTTTATTTCAACAATTTAAACTTCATAAAATCATATACAAAGATGACACGATCCGTAATGAGATCATGAAACTTCATATCCAACACCTTCATCAACCATTCTCAAGTTCTAGTTATTAATACTACGATGATGAACAGTGAGTTGAGTCTCCATAACCGAGGAGCAACGACGATTCAAACCGATTAAACCCAGCTGGGGATTCCAGACCACACGACATATGCAGGTCCCCGACTCACATATATCAACCTACCCTCGGATCCTCTAAAGCAAGAACGGGTCCGCGCCACCCGAACACAGTACTCCACCATTCCAGCCCATGGCCACGTGGGTACACGCTATTCCCGCCATCTCTCCACTCCCAGTGCGCGAGTAGCCATTCTCGTAATAGAATCGTCAAGTTCAGGCTTACCGGAGTATGTGGTTAGTACTACAAATTCTCACCTCATGTAATTCAACAACGGACGTGCCTTAATTGACACAGGCGGAAAGAACCCGCTCACAAGACCTCCATGTCTTGTGGCTCACACACACCGAGTCCGCCCGGTCTAGATTTATTACTCCACATTCCCATATCACATGCTAACATAATTAACCGATGTTCCAATTAAAACTTGCAGGTGGCAGGTAATCACCCGACTTTCATCGTTCTACGCTTAGCTAAGCAAAACTAGGCATATACGAGTTTAAAAACTGGTAATATGGTAAATATGGAATAACAAGGATGGTAATGCACCAATTAGGCTCTTACTTAACTCCTAATCACTTAATGCAGTAACGGAAAGCAAAAGCAAAATTAATTTGTAAAACACAAGGTAGGGTTGTATGCATCCGGGGCTTGCCTTCGTTGACGGAAAAGTCCGGCTCTTGCGTCGTTTTACAAGTATTCGACCCGACCTCAACAGACGGATTAACCTCCTCAACAACTTGATTAACTACCGCGTGTTCACCTTCGTTCACTACACGTAATAACAATGCCATGTTTAACATGATGCGGAATTACGAAACATGATGCTCGATGATGGATACAAAAATTAAGAATTTGAATACAACTTTCCTTCGCGGTATAGTTGCAAGTCAACCAACTAAATCCTTTTTCATAACACATACATCAATTGCCAAGGATCATCATCAACTAAGGACCCAAGGTCATCACTCAATCCAAAAGTCCAAACAAAAACCTAAATCATTAAAGGTTACTATTTGCTTTTATGAATTAATTATTTAATTCAAAATTATGAAATAAATCAACTTATTCTAATTGAGCTCAAAATTTTAGTACATGTTCATTACATGTTAACTAAGAGGCAAAACAAATTTCATAATTTTTGGACAAGTAAATAAGCCTAGAAAAATCATGGAAAGTCATTTATTAATTAATTGAGCAATTTTTATCATACCCCAAAAATACTGGAAATCAATATTTCAAATTTTTGTTATATAATATATATCATAGAGAATTCACACAAAAATTTTCATAATTTTTGGAGCTCTAGATAATTCTACACAAAAATAACAAATTACAGCACTATTCATTTAATTCTGAAAAATAGAAAATCCACTTAGAACGCTGAGTCACTGACACCCGGGTCCCACATGTCATCTTCAACCTTCGACGTTGACCATGGCAGCGACGGCTCTGACCGGCGATTTCTCGCCGACGGTGAGATCACCGGCGACGACCAACGTACCAAAATGATCACCAAGTCTAGGCGCATCGATTTATGGCACTAACGCGACCAATTACGGACTGAACCGAGCACTACGTCGACCATGGCGGCCACGACCGCGCTGCTGCACTACGCCGGTGATGGGAGACCTGTAAAGCTTAAACGGATGGCTCAGGAAGCACCAGCAGCTCACCCCGAACGCGTTGAAGCAAGGAGCGAGGTCGGAGAAGCAACGGAGAGGCGTGACGACGATCACGGTGATCACGGCGGAGCAAAACGTCGTCGGCGATGGTGTACCGGCGACTGCAGTGGTCAAAATGAACAACCAACTATGGAGTAAGCACCACAGTATCAAGACAAAACAGAATCAGCCAAAACCAGGGACGGAGATGCACCGTGGAGCTCTGGCCGCGGCGAATCGCGCTCGGCGGAGGAGTTGCCGGCCGCGAGGAAGAAGACGATGCAACTCGAGTTCCTGACTTAGACTAGCTAAATTGGTGGGTTGGTTGGATGCGCAAGGATACGGCGGAGCTGGAGCATGCTTTGCCGAGACGGCAACGGCGCTAAGTCGACGGCGAGAGCTCGACGGAGCTGCGGCGGTGGCGACGGGAAAAACAGAGGAAGAAGAAAAACGACGACGACGGCGCCTCGGTTCAAATAACATGGCTCAGAAGCTCAAGGAAGCTGCGCTGTGGCCTTCACCGCGCCAGCGCGATGCCAAAGACGGCCATGACCGCGCCTGGAAGCAAACCGAAGATCGCCGGCCATGTAGCTTCGGCGGTGGACACTGTTCATCCAAATTACAAAATTGCCATTCGCCAAAATTCACCAATTACTCTCAAATTTTCATAACAACTCAAAAATCTCCAAAAACAAAAGTTGTTCAAAATCAAAAGTTCTACAACTTTGCTTTTATAACCATCTTCTAATTCGGTCTAGATTTTGAAATGATCTTTTAAATTCAAATAGGGGATATTTAACGAATTACGCCTTTTTGAATTACTCAAAATTTTTCTAAACAACTTGAAAAACTCCAAAAATAAACTTTGCTTAACTTGCCAAGCTCTACACTTTTGCTTTTGGGATCAACCCCAAAATATGCTTAGATTTTGAAATGGATTTTTAGGGTAGGATTTAAATGCTGAAAATCGGGGTTTTCTCGAAAAATTCAAAAATCCAAACAAACTTTAAATTTAAGTCAAACAATACAATTCAACACATACCACATGAATATAAACTCGTTTTAGTGTATGCATCTCAAAGTTTTTACCAAATGCCAAATGCTTTGCAATGCATATGATGATATGTCAGGTTTTAGTATTTTAAACACCCGAGGTGTTACATCATGCTCGGCCACTATTGCAGCAGGCGTCATTTCGACTCCCCATGAAACCGCCTCAAAAGGCGCACCGCCCGTGCCGAGCCAATAGGGAAGATATTCCCTGCGGCCTATTCCTTTCGTATGAAGGAACCGGGCTCTGAACCTATTACGATCCAGGGGTTCGAAGGCTGGGCCCCAAAGGGTTTCGACAGCCGCCCCAGGATAACAGAGTCAGGGACGACCGCGGGCGAGCCCATTCAGGGCCGAGGCCCAAGCAAGCGAAACGCTTGGGACGCCCAAAGTCGTGTCCGAGACCGGAGGAAAGTCTCCGAATGGGATCCCACCGTAGGGAGGCACCGAGCCACCGAGGCCCAGCGAACAGCCTCGGCACCCACTAGAGAAATCCTCTGGTACTCTTGGAGTGTGTCTCTGGACCACTAGCCGTCCCCTAGCGAATGGGGTACGGGCCTCCACTCGGACTACCCGATAACAGCTCACCGAAAGTGCCACCGCTCGTGCCCATCGAGGGTAGCGAGGCACATTCCACCCCTCCTTCCGAGCGAAAAGGAAGCGTGAGGGTCGCACAAAAAGTCAGGGGAACCCCCGATGGCCTTCTCACTCTACGCAGAGGCTAAGGGGCTCTTCTTGCAACCTTGCCGAGACCCAGCGACCCCGGCTCGCACTCAAAGGGGCTCGGCAAAACAAACCCTCCTTCCGAGCGAAAAGGAAGCGTGAGGGTCGTACAAAAAGATAGGGGAGCTCCTAACAGCCCTCTCACCCTGTGCAGAGGCTAGGGGGCTCTTCCTGCAAATACGCCGAGACCCCACAACCTAGGCTCGCGCCCAAAAGGGGCCTTGGCAAACAAACCCTCATGCGCGAGGGGCGTATAAAAAGACAGGGGAACTCCCGACGGCCCTCTCGCTCCCCACAGAGGCTAAGGGCTCTTCCTGCAACCTTGCCGAGACCAGAATGGGCTCAGCAAATAAACCCTCCGTCCGAATGAAAAGGATATGTGAGGGTCGGATGAAAAAGTCAGGGGACCCCCGACCGCCCTCTTGCTCCAGGCGGAGGCTCGGGGGCTCTTCTTGCACCCAAGACCAAGACAAACGGTCCCAGCCCACGCTAGAGGTTTAAATTACAAAACATGTTAGAGGGCACCAAGCCCGTTACGGTCTAGGGGTTCGAAGGCTAGGCCTCCAAGAGGTTTCGATAGCCGCCCCAGGGCAACAGAGTCAGGGATGACTTTGGGGTGAGCCTACGAATGGCCTAGGCCCGAGCAAATAGTCGCCCAGGGCGTCCTAAGTCGTGTCCGAGACCGGCAGGGAAGTATCCAAATGGGATCCCACCGTAGGGAGGCACCGAGCCACCGAGGCCCAACGAACGGCCTCGGCACCCACTAGAGAAACCCTCTGGTACTCTCGAAGTGCGTCTCTGGACCGCTAGCCGTCCCCTAGCGAATGGGGTACGGGCCTCCACTCGGACTACCCGATAACAGCTCACCGGAAGTGTCCACGCTCGTGCCCATCGAGGGTAGCCTGGCACATTCCACCCCTCCTTCTGAGCGAAAGGAAGCATGAGGGTCATACCCAAAGTCAGGGGGGCCCCTGATGAACCTCTCGCTCCGTGTGGAGGCTAGAGAGCTTTTTCCTACAACCTCACCGAGATCCCCGCAACCCGAACTTGCGCCTATGGGCTCGGCAAATTCAATAAGAACTACTCGTTCAAACACGGAAATAAAAAAAGCCCCTGGAGGAGTAACTCCACTCCTCTAGGGCCTCGAGGGCTACACCCGGCGGGTGCGCTCACGCGCACCCACCGGAACCTCAAGATACAAAACCCAATTCCTACGGGAGCGAGTACGAACCAAGTCTCGGCAAACCCTCAGGGAGAGTGCACGCACTCCCCCAGAGGCTCGGGGGCTACTGTCGGGTACCTTAGAACGGGGTACCCCGAGCGAACAATCAAAGGGGTCACTTAAGTCCCATCAAAAAACAAAGCTGGAAGGTAAGCCGTGGGCCCCTCACCTGCCATGTCCGAGCCCACCAGGCCCTCCGCCTGGCCTCGAGCCTCGCGCAGGAGGTCTCGGCGTCCTAACGCAATCTCCGCCTCGCGCGAGGCTCTCCACGGAAGGCCTCGGCAGAGAACACGATCTCCGTCCCACACGAGGCCCTCCACGGAAGGCCTCGGTAGGGGGTGCCTTCTCCGTCCCACGCAAGGCCTCATTCCCCGTATCGCGCGCGGCCAGCTTATCCATAGTCCGTCACCCCCGCCTCGGCCGGTCTTCCCGACAGCACGTCATGTCTCATTAATACTTCAACCACTCCCGCAATCTTAGCCGGACGATGGCTCGACGCCATAGAATGGCCGACGGGACCTGAGGTCGCATCAATGCCATACCGGCAGGGACAGGGCACGGCGGGGATTACCGGCCACTGTGTTCTGGCGCTGTGCCCACGATCAGCGCCCACACTGCACTGTGCTCCGCGATCCCCGCCTCGAAAACAACGCGACATGGACAACTTGGCCCGGGTTATCACCGCCTCCAAGCCGACGCACCAGGTTAGCCGCCCACTCGGGGCCTCGGCACTGTGCACCAAGGTCTCGGCTATCTCGGGGTTTGTGCCCGCCGAGAGCCCCCACTGCGGTGTAGCCTCGGCACTAACCAAGCCTCGGCCTCGTGCACAGTCCGTCCATAGCGACTTGCACGACCACTGCCGCACCCACTCTAGGGCAGTCCCAGGTCTCTCACGATGCACAGGATCGGATGGGACTGGCATGCTGCCCCAGTGCTCCAAGGACGGACCACTCCAACGACCATGCCGCCACAGGAACAGGCCACAGGGCTCGGACATGCCACCCCTATTGGCACGACGTCGCATAGTTAACATATGTACTGTCCTTGTCTTCCCTTCAACTATAAAAGGAGAGGACTTGGGCCACTTAGAGGGGAGGAACACATTGTAACAAAGGCACACATCACAGCCGCCTGAGAGCAACATTTTAGACGGCCCACACGACACCTTGCCGAGACCTGGGACCAGCTCCCTCTCTCCCCTAGCTTGTAACCCCCTACTACGAGCACTTCGGTGCAAGGAATACAAGATCAATCTCTCAGACTGGACGTAGGGCATCGATTGCCCGAACCAGTATAAACCTTGTGTCTCTTTGCATCACCATCAGGAATCGGGAGCACGCAGTTCAAATTCACTAGTTGGTTGAGGACCCCCCGGTCCGAAACACCGACAAGAAGGAATAGATTAGACTGAGACATTTTCTCCAGTCTCATGCAAGGATTCTTTTAGAATTATAATGGCGTTAGTGGTACACTACGATTTAGAATTACATCATATGGATGTAAAGACGGCCTTCCTTAACGAGGATTTAGATGAGAATGTCTACATGGCACAACCAAAAGGTTTTATCGTGAAAGGAAAAGAATGTATGGGAAGCCGCCTGAAGAAATCCATTTATGGATTAAAACAAGCCTCTAGATAGTGGTATTTAAAGTTTGATGGAACAATAAGGAAGTTTGGGTTTAAAGAGAATGTGGAGGACAATTGCGTTTATACAAAGTTCAAGAATGGGAAAATTATTTTCCTAGTCCTGTATGTGGATGACATCTTGCCCGCTAGTAGTGATGTTAATCTACTATTGGAGATGAAGAAGTTCTTGTCTTCAAATTTTGGTATGAAAGATCTCGGTGAAGCTTCGTTCGTTTTAGGAATAGAGATTCACCGAGATAGAAAAAAGGAGTTTTATGATTATCGCAAAAGGCATACTTAGAAAAGATTCTAAAGAAACATAATATGCATGTGTGTAAGGCTTCACCTGCTCCCATAGTCAAGGGCGATAGTTTTGGGAAATTCCAATGCCCTAGGAACCAATATGAGATCGATCGAATGAAAGCGGTTCCACATAGAATTTCAAATGGAGGGTGATCCCACCTCATTTGAAGAAGCCATGAGAAGCGATCACTCGTCAAAGTGGTTTGAAGCCATGCAAGATGAAATGAAATCAATGAGTACCAAATGGTGTTTGGGACTTAGAAAGAATTTCTAAAGGAGCTAAGACAGTAGGCTGTAAATAGGTCTATAAAACTAAATATGACTCCAACGGAAATGTGGAAAGATTTAAAGCGTGACTTGTGGCGAAAGGCTTTACGCAAAGAGAAGGAATAGATTAGAATGAGACATTTTCTCCAGTCTCATGCAAGGATTCTTTTAGAATTATAATGGCGTTAGTGGTATACTATGATTTAGAATTACATCATATGGATGTAAAGACGGCCTTTCTTAACGGGGATTTAGATGAGAATGTCTACATGGCACAACCAAAAGGTTTTATCATAAAAGGAAAAGAATGTATGAGAAGCCACCTGAAGAAATCCATTTATGGATTAAAACAAGCCTCTAGACAGTGGTATTTAAAGTTTGATGGAACAATAAGGAAGTTTGGGTTTAAAGAGAATGTGGAGGACAATTGCGTTTATACAAAGTTTAAGAATGGGAAATTCATTTTCCTAGTCCTGTATGTGGATGACATCTTGCTCGCTAGTAGTGATGTTAATCTACTACTGGAGACGAAGAAGTTCTTGTCTTCAAATTTTGGCATGAAAGATCTCGGTGAAGCTTCGTTCGTTTTAGGAATAGAGATTCACCGAGATAGAAAAGAGGAGTTTTATGATTATCGCAAAAGGCATACTTAGAAAAGGTTCTAAAGAAACATAATATGCATGGGTGTAAGGCTTCACCTGCTCCCATAGTCAAGGGCGATAGTTTTGGGAAATTCCAATGCCCTAGGAACCAATATGAGATCGATCGAATGAAAGCGGTTCTATATAGAATTTCAAATGGAGGGTGATCCCACCTCATTTGAAGAAACCATGAGAAGCGATCACTCATCAAAGTGGTTTGAAGCCATGCAAGATGAAATGAAATCAATGAGTACCAAACGGTGTTTAGGACTTAGAAAGAATTTCTAAAGAAGCTAAGACAGTAGGCTGTAAATAGGTCTACAAAACTAAATATGACTCTAACGGGAATGTGGAAATATTTAAAGCGTGACTTGTGGCGAAAGGCTTTATGCAAAGAGAAGGAATAGATTAGAATGAGATATTTTCTCCAGTCTCATGCAAGGATTCTTTTAGAATCATAATGGCGTTAGTGGTACCCTACGATTTAGAATTACATCATATGGATGTAAAGACGGCCTTCCTTAACGGGGATTTAGATGAGAATGTCTACATGGCACAACCAAAAGGTTTTATCATGAAAGGAAAAGAATGTATGGGAAGCCGCCTGAAGAAATCCATTTATGGATTAAAACAAGCCTCTAGACAGTGGTATTTAAAGTTTGATGGAACAATAAGGAAGTTTGGGTTTAAAGAGAATGTGGAGGACAATTGCGTTTATACAAAGTTCAAGAATGGGAAGTTCATTTTCCTAGTCCTGTATATGGATGATATCTTGCTCGCTAGTAGTGATGTTAATCTACTACTGGAGACGAAGAAGTTCTTGTCTTCAAATTTTGGCATGAAAGATCTCGGTGAAGCTTCGTTCGTTTTAGGAATAGAGATTTACCGAGATAGAAAAAATGAGTTTTATGATTATGGCAAAAGGCATACTTAGAAAAGGTTCTAAAGAAACATAATATGCATGTGTGTAAGGCTTCACCTGCTCCCATAGTTAAGGGCGATAGTTTTGGGAAATTCCAATGCCCTAGGAACCAATATGAGACCGATCGAACGAAAGCGGTTCCATATGCTTCGGCTGTCGGAAGCTTGCAGTATGCTCAAGTATGCACACGCCCTGACTTAGCTTTTCTTACCGGGATACTTGGTAGATGTAACACCCTAGGTGTTTGGCTCCTACAAAATTGCATTTCATTTCATAAACATGTGCATCATCTATCTCATCATGCCATTGTACTGAAACATGTATACGCAACATTCTCAATTATGTTTGTTTCATACTTGATTGCTTGTTAGTGGTAGTAGTGCAACATGTGAATGCAACATGAGTTTTTCATACCTTGAAACATGGCAACATGGTAGTAATATGACAAGTTTAAAATTACAACAAAGTCATGAAACATGTGAAACATGGAATTGCAACATTAGAGTAAAATTGATTGTTTTGTTGCTCCATCACAGGTGATCATTAGAAGTTGGTGTAGCACTTGTGTAGAGTGGTTGATTATGGTCTAATACACCTTAACTACACTTAGGGTAATTGATGGGACATTGTTCATGTGGACAAAAATGACTAAATTGCCCTCTAATGGAGGTTTGACTTAGAATGACCCATAGAGCGACTCTATTTGACTGATTAAAAAGTCCAACCTAGAGATCTTGCATGGTTGTGCACCCTTTACCAAAGTTGTAGCCAATTTATCAAGGAACAAAAGTCTCAATATGACCCTCTCATGAAAATGGCTAGAACATGTTCAAACAAGGCCCACAAGTCATATTTCCCTGCTGATTTCATACTTAGAAATTTTGCTAAGTCATGAGTACAGTTTCAGTTGGATCGAGCCAACTTTGGCTTGATGTAACTTCTGATCCATGGTGAATTATACAATGATCCTTGAATAGAAGTTGTAGATGGAAGGTAGGCCTACAATTTTCATGTACACGGTTTTTGCGATGGATCAACGGTTTAGCCGTTTTAACGCGTTGAAGTTGCACTGTTAGGCTGTTCAAGTTAACTGAATGCAAGCTACAGTACCTGATAGCCATCAGACAACGAGCGCCGCGTGGGTGACATTTGTCGCCGGCCATCTGACCGTGCTGCCATGCGCCGCGGACGCCCTGGCACGGCCGGCCATGACTTGAGCACCCCCTGCGCGCCTGTCAACCAGCTCGTCAGTTCTGATTCCATTTCCTCAGCTTCCTCTGCTCGCCCGTAGCTCCGCAACAATAGCCGCAGTGACTCTGATGAGCTCGTGCTCGCGCGCCACCGCAAAAACGTGTTGGCCAACTCGTCCGTAGCTTCGCCGTGTTCTTCTCCACCTCCTCCACCTCTCAGCCGTGTCGATTGGGGCTTGGTAAGGGCGTATTCACCGTTTCCACCACCGCCGCCATGACGGGACCTCGCCGGAGTTGGCGCTCCACGCGGTCAACTGCCACCGAGGCCTTCCCATCCCCTCCTCTTTGCTTGGTTAGCTTGGTAGTGAACTCCGAAAGCTCGTACCGAGCTTAGCCGCGCCCTACGGGGTCGAACCTCGCCGGAGCCGGCCAACCCGTGGCCGTGCGCCGCCATGGCCGTCGTCACTCCCTCTAGCCGCTGGAATCGCTACAATAGATGGTATCCCTAGGTGCGCATGGGTGAGGCGAACACATTGGTACCGATGGCCTCGCCGGAGCTGCCACCGGCGACGAGCTACGCTGTCGTCCTTCTTCCTCCCCTGTCTGTCTCGCTGACTCGCGGGACCCATTTGTCAGCTGACGCGCGCAGGCGGGAGCCGGCGTGGGCCGCGCCGAGTTCTGGGCTGCGCTGGCGCGTGCGTTGTGGGCCATCGAGTCTTTCCGGGCCGGCCCAGCTGTAGTGATAAGGTTTTCCATTTTTGTTTTGTTTTATTCTTTTTCACAGATTTGAGTACATATTCAAAAATGTGTATCTCTTAGTTGGTAGATCCAAATGATGTGGTTCTAATTTTGTTGAGTTCCTGATAATGTCTAGTTTATATTAAAAATATAATTTATGCCATGTTCTGTTATGAAAAATAGAGTTGCTAATTATCTCTTTTAATCATGTGGGAAATAGGGGTAATTGTATCTTTTTCCTTTGTAGCTCCAAATGGCATGAAATTTTTATGGTGTACTGCTCATATCATGAATAGCTTGTAGTTAAATTTTCATACACTTTGGACACTGTATGTAGGAGTTAAGTAATTCTTTGCATGGATGGATCTTGTGTGAATTTTCATAATTTTTATATAGATCCAGTAAAGGTAAAATTTGGTGAGTGCTATTCTTATGCTAGAATGATGCTAGGAAAAATGTGAAATCTGTTGCTTGACACTTTTCATTAGGGTTTCCTAATTATGCTAGAAATAGCCCTGCCATCTGTTATTTTTGATACAGTAAGTTATGCTTGACCAATTGCTTTGAAATTTTTATGGTAGTCTATGTGAAGTATGAGATAGCTACTGTAATTTTTGTAGATTTTTCTGAATAGTTTTACTATATATTGCTTTAATCACCTAATTAACTAAATAAATTAGAAAAGGACATTAAATAATTTATTTAGAGGTTGGCACTATACTTTCTGATGTTCCTCTGGTATGCACAACAAGTTGGCAAACTTGGTTTGGTCTAATTATGCTTTTGCATCATCACTAAATATTTAATTTAGTAAACCCGCCAATTCTGGACAGATTCTAGGTTTACTTGAATTCGATTTGGTTAACGTAAGAATCATGCTTTGATGTTTACAAATGAATTGTAGAGAATTTCATAAGCTTTCCAGAATGTCCTCTTGCAAGTCATTTGAATTTATAGAACTCTTGTTGTGATTGAATTAAGAAACTGCTCGTTTGCATGTGAAACCTTAACTGTTGATTTAAGTATGCCTTTACTATTCCTAAACTTGTGGTAATGTTCCTAGGTGTTAGGCCTTTAACTGAAGATGAGCATCTTTATCTTAGGTTATGCAAGTTAGGTAAGTTGATCTTGTTCTTCAAGTTAAGTTAGATACATGTTTTAAAGTGATTTGAATAGAGCTATTCTTAATCGGTAAACGAGTGTCCAGTGATGTTTTCGTTAAACACTTACTGTGATCCATTCATCATGAGCATCATGTCATTCCTTATGCATCATGATATTTATCTTGTGCATCGGCATGCAATAGGTGTACCGGAAGGAGTGACACTGTTGGAATTCGAGGAACCGAGCGGAGAGCAACAGCAGCCAACACCGGAGGTTCAGGAGGTGCAGCCCTCGGGAGAAGTGCCAGACGAGGTCGCCGTTGAGTGCCCGGATCACCGTCCGTGCAACTTTGTGAAAGGCAAGCCCCGGAGCATATTAAGCCTTCTAAATTCCGAAATGCAGTTAAAGTATTATTGTTATATATATATATATTGTTGCATTAAGTTTAGGTGTTGGATGCAAACACTTGCTGCATTGGTTATCCAATCCTTGTCCAGATATTGATACCCTGAATCCTATGTAGCTCAGGCTCGTGTAGTGCTTAGCCCTGCTTAAACGCGGTAGAAGTCAGGTGATTTACTATCACCTGCGAGATATAGGGACATACATATGGCACGGTTGGCTATATTTGCTATCGTGGAAAAGAACCTGTCTTAATTTGAATTGAAGACCGGGCGGAGGCTTGCCGGTTTGCAGTGACTTTGTTTGTGTCGCTTAAGGACTGAATCTTGGAGCCTTTCCTGTTCATGTTGAACGCATGCCTCTCTCTTAGTTGGTCGGGTCTGGAGACCGACCACGAAGCCGAGTAGCTCACCTCAGGCTGGGAGTCAATAAGTATAAAGTACACCTCGGAAGGGAGCCGTAGGCGTGAGTCCAAGGGCAGGTGATTTAAAAGTCCTGATCGTCCTGACAGAAGGGTAATCCCTAAGAGTGCTGGCGCTGATCGAACCCGCGAAGTTGGTTCTTGAGTTATACCAAAGGTGACCCACGGCTACCCTTGCAAAGTATGCCAGGGTGAGAGTTAGGAATACTCCCTCAGCTGAGTTGTAATTCGATTCGAGTCGCCGTCTCTCCCGGTTAGTGAGAACTTGACAGGCTTATCTCCAAAGTAGATACACTAAATAATATAATGGTTCAGAAATGATGATATGATGATGACAGCCTTATTATACCTGCTATGGTTAATATTGTTTGCTCCTAATAAGTGAGTGCTCTAGTACAGGTGCAAATCTAGTGGACAGGTAAATGATGATAAACTTGATGCGAAGTTTAAATTGGTTACTATATTCATAAGCTCTTTTATGCAACTGTGTCCAGCTAGCCCACCTCATAAGCCTTGCATGACCCTTGGTGTCTTTTATTTCTGGTTTTGACGGGTAAGTCTAGCTGAGTACCTTCTCGTACTCAGGGTTTATCTCCCACCTGTTGCAGATGACCAATTCTACTTTGGTTGCTGCAAGTATTGCCTTCTCCTAGCTGGGGATGAAGACTAGACCGTTGGGCGTGGTCTCTTCTAGTTCTCGTACCTGAAGATGCTTTTGTGGGACATGACTAAGATCTAGCAATGTATTTAAAACTATGAAGTTATGTACTAAACTATGTTGCTTCCGCAAATTTGAACTTGGTTTGTAATATTTTATTTGAACTCTGATGGATGTAATCCGAATGCCACTTGCGAAATGTTGTAACGAATGATGTGTTGTGTTGAATCACTACGGTCTTGGTTTGTATGTTGAGAGTTGTTTGAAATCCTTCATGATTTCCGGACTATCGGAATTATGGGAGCTTAAGTACAAGAATCTAACCACTTCGATGATTGTTTTTGTACTTACGTTCTTATAATTTGGTCGGTTCTGTTACAATAGATATCAGAGTAATCCAGGAATAGAACACTGGAGAATGATGAAGAAAGCTTTACGTTATGTGCAAGGCACAAAAGGCCTCATGCTAACGTACGGAAGATATGATTCCCTACATTAGAGGGGTATTCTAATTCAGATTTTGTGGGAGATGTAGATGATAGAAAATCCACATCAGGGTATGTATTTACTCTCGCAGGAGGAGCTATATCGTGGAAAAACTCTAAGCAAACCGTCACTGCATCGCCCACGATGTATGCCGAGTTTGTAGCTTGTTATGAGGCCACGGGGTAGGTGAACTGGCTAAAGAAATTTATGCCCAAGTTAAAAGTGGTTGACGACATCCATAGACCACTCAAGTTATACTGCGACAATGAACCAGCAGTAACTTATGCTCACAATAATAGGTCAAGTAATGCTGTCAAACACATTGATATAAAGTTCTATGTTGTGAAAGACAAAGTCCTAGATCATGCTATTAGTCTTGAGCATGTAAGCACAAAGAAGATACTTGCAGATCCGTTTACAAAAGGCTTACCACCCAATATGTTCAGAGAACACTTAGCCGGCATGGGTTTAAGGGAAAGCCTATGATTCCTGGACAATAAGGGTCTAGATGAGAATCTGTTTCAAAACAGAGAGGTGTGTTGTAGTTGTTAATCCAATGGTACTAACTGTTGTGACGAGGCACGCTCTATGCGCTAATCTGTGATGGAATGAGAAAAAGAGATAAGTATTTTAAGTTTAAGTCATAAGGTGAGATCAACGGAGGAGAATGTTAGGTTGATCTCCACCAAGTTGGCCCAACGGCCAATTTGGGCCTTTGATCTGTACCCTGATCGGGGGCGCTCAACCCAATTATGGTTGGTGGCCCCCCCGCCGCGCAGCGCTATAAAGAGAAAGGTGGGGTCCGGAGCACTGGGAATGAGGTTCACCGCAACCGCCACAAACACCACCTACATTCCTAACCCTAATCCGATCTTAGAGGGCAGCGCTGAAGCGACAGGAAGCTCCGCCACCACGTCGCAGGTACGCCGCCGCCACGAGAGTCGCACCGCGGACGTCCACGCCTCTCCTACGACTGTCGCTCCCGCGTCACCCCTTCACCGACACCTGGAGCCATCGACACCGTCGCCATGGCGAGCTCTTCCGTCAAGCCCACCGATGGTCGGTAACATCTCCCCACTCTCATCCTCTCTCTCCCTCTCTCTAGTTTTGATCTAGGTTGATCTATGTGTTCTATACCATTTTAGTGAAATCTGATCTATGCCTAGATAATCTACTAAGTCTATCATGTACATCATCGTGTCTTTGAAAAACACTACTCCAACAGGAAAGTACGCCAATTTGGCCCATTTGTAGGAGTACGTATGTTCTGAACAAAGCGTAGCAAAAGCGCGGTTTGTTTGCGCTGATATATTTAGAGTAGAGTGCAGAATTCTGGGCCGGGGCTCAGCTTCAATTGGACGGATCGTCAGTCCGCAACAAATCGGAGCTAGCGCTGCTCGCACACATAGCACTCCACTCACTCCTCCCCACGTCACGTCACGTCACCCTAAGAATCTAGGATATACTACCAACTAGTAGTAGCTAACAAAACGAAGCAAAACTACGCTAGCTCTGGGTGCAAAGTGCTGGGGGCCTGGGGTGTCACCTCACCTCCCTTTTGGCATCCCTTTCATGGTGTGCGTCACCGCTGGCGGGCTGCACTAGATAGTTGCGTCTGTGCAAGCAACATCCAGACCAGGATGGATAGGCCGACGGAATGAAACCGCCGGATGGAAAAAGCGGTGACGGATAATGCGATTGCGAGAGCGGTGGTAGAGTAGAATATGCAGCAGGATTCGGCAATCATATGCGGCAGCAGCCGTAGTAGCCGTCGTTGGATAGGAGGACTAGGAGTAGCTAGGACACGGCGATTTCGGCGAGGCCGCCGTGCGTGAGGTATAAGCAGCCTGCTCGGCCGGGCTTATACGATCGTATATGATTGTAGATTATAAATTGAAATAGTATTTTTCTTTCCAATTAAATCAGCCAAAGGTTAACTCAGTCACATGTGGCTGATGGCGACGCTGTCCAACCACGGGGGATGCCGTGCCGGATCAAATTCAAAGACGCCTGCCCGCGGCCCGCCTCGACCCCTGTCCTGCCTACGCTGTCACTCTGTAGTTTTGGCTTATTTTGCGTGGACCGGCCGGCCGTCTAGTCCGATGATGCAGATGCAATGCGCGCGTGTTGCTTGTGGCCGTCGTATACCGCTCCGGTACGGTGGCCGATAATTGGTAGGAGTACTACTTTCTCTTGCTTGTTGATGCTATCCTATCCATCGATACCATCATCTTGCACCTAACTAACACTACTCCTATGTCATCATATGCTATGGATAAATGCTGCTTGTGGCTTACACCCTATTTGGACATTGGACACCTATGGTTATAATAATCAGAGTATGGTCCAAACAAAATTAATTATGTTAGAATTATTATAATCAAAATCTCTTAATACTATAATCTAATAATTCAGGAAATACACGATTTTGGGCAAAGTCCAAATTGCACCCTCTCTCCCTTCCCCACCTTCTCCTCTCTTTGCCCGTCATCTTCTAAAGGGTAATACGAGAATTCCTCACTTTAATCAACCATAATGATCTAGGGATCCAAACACTCTCATTATTATAGTCCATAATCCTAACTATAATAATCACATGTATTGCTCTCTCCTGTCCGGAATTGCGTGGAATTTGGTTTTCATGCCCAAGATGCAAGCACTTCGTTTCCGGCTGAAGAATCCAGCTCCCATATGAATCTAGTCTAATTAGTGCTAACTCGCAGAGCCACGCATGACGAGTGCGGCCAGTGCGGGTGATGCCATGCTTAGTCCTCACACAGTATATATAATAACAAAATAACAAAAACAAAACGTGAAAAGTAGAACATGGAATTCTTTCGATCGTGTTCCTCACACAGTTTTGTTACAAGAGCTAGCGACCAAGAATTCTCTTTTTTCCTTTCCTTATTTTCAGCTTCTAGTTTTGTAGTTACAAGATATCCAACTTGGCAACCGTACGGCGGGCGGAGATGGGTTTCATCACGGATCTCGCAAATACGACATTTCCTTATACAAGAATTTTGATAAATAACTTGTTTACTGATGGAATATAATAATAGAAGAAAAAAATAATAATCCCACACATCCGAAGATAATCTCGGACTTGTGTACCTTCCTTCCACGATAGCCTATACCTCCAAAGAAGTGTAACTCAGTAACTGATCCCACATCGAAGCTAGCCACCGGTAGCACCAGAGAGAGACACTGAGAGTCACTGACACCTGCTACGCCCCCACCGTAGCAGTAGCACATCCAAAGACATTTCTTGAGCTGACCAGGCTAGGAACGTCGTGCCAAACAAACACGCCCTGAGTCCCCGTGCAGCGACATGCCCTTCTCACCTTACGCAGCCTGTTCGGTTGGCCTGGTTCGTGAAGAAATACCGTTGGCTGGTTTGTGTGAGAGAAAAATACTATTTCGGCTGAAAATTTACGATCGTTTACGACAAGCCACAGCCAAACGAACAGGCTGATGGTCCTCATCCGTGTAGCTTTTGAAATGCATTTCAGATGATATACGACGGCCAAATGGTTTCCATGAAACTTCACGCAGCTAGCGGATTAGCATAAATCTGGATTATTAGTAAACAAAATTTGACCTTATGACGGACGGACCCGCCTAAAGCCTGGCCCGTCTTCTCTTCCTCCTTTATAATAGAGCAGCAGCGTGCGCGACTGCAGGCAGTACACAGGCTCTGGCACGACACGGTCCCCCCACAACCACCCGGCCCAACGCCCCCAACGACCTCCGTCCTCCGCTCCGCCCAAAATACTCCCTCCTCCCTCCCTGTTTCTCTGCCTCGCCCCCTCGGCTCGGCCCTCGTCGGCGGACTCTCCTGCTCGTAGCGCTACTACTCTTTGTTTGGATCTCGGGGGCTCGGGATGGCGCCGTCCTCCTCGTCCTCGTCATCGTCGTCGGGCGGCTCCCACGCGGGCCTCGCCATCGCGGCCACCGCCATGGCGCTCTCCGGCACGCTCGTCCTCTACTCCCTGTGCCGCGCCAAGCAGCCGCGGCTGGTGCCCTCCGACTCCGACGACGCTGTCCCGGCTCCTCGGCTCCGGCCGTGCCTCTCCTCGTCCGGTAAGCGCGCGCCGTTCCTTCTTGGTTCCTTCCTCTGCCGCGGAGCCGGAGCGGCGTCCTACGCGTGCCCGCCCGGCCGTGCGCGTGCGTTACTTGCTGGAGAGTCCTAACGGCGGGAGTTCCCGTGCGCGTCGCAGAGAAGCGGAAGAAGAAGAAGCGGGAGATGGCGCGGCGCGGGAGCCAGCAGAAGCGGGTGCGCTTCGCGGACGACGTCGTCGACAACAAGGACAATGGCGCCGCCGCCAGCACCGCCACCGCGGCGCCGCGGGAGGAGGCCGCTGAGCCGTCGTGCGCCGCGGCGCTGAGGACGCCCATGCCGGCCAACCGGGAGGCGCTGTACCGCGGCATGCTCCGCGGCCGCACCATGCTCAGGGTCGCCTGCTCCTACTAGCTACCTAACCTAGGTAGCATCACCGCCCGGCGGCCGGCCCCGACGTAACCACTCCATTAATTAATCTAGACCTCCGACTCCGTTCTGTGTGTACGTGCTGTGTGTGCTGCCAACTAGTGGCGCCGCTAATTAATCCGGCCTAGGCTAGCTCCCTCGCCCATTGGTGGGAAAGTTTTGTAATTAGTGGCCGTCCCGCGAGGGAGCTTATGATCCGTGCTGTGTTGCTTGCTTGTACTGGTAGCTTTCTTCCATGTTTATTTTGTACATTAGTTACTCGACTCGGTCTTTTAGCTGTTTGGTTTCTGGTTCTTTTTGCTGATTGGTTTCTGGTTTGATAAATCCAGTCGGTGCTAGTTGGTTGTGAGAGAAACTGTTGACTGGTTAATAAGCTCTATCTAAAATCAACGAGCGAACAGGCTGATTCTGAGTGATGATCAGTGAAACGATTCTTCACTGTTCAAAGCTTTCATCTTTCTTCCACATGTACAATCTCTTCATCTCCCTCTCTCTCTCTTAAAAAAATATATGCTATTTTCTTGGTGAGCAGTTCCTTGGCCGATAGCTAGATCTTTTCGCCCGGACAGAGGAGCTGCCCTGCCGGAATTGGTTTCTCCGTCCGGCGCCTTGTCGCCGGGAACCGATCAGGCGTTGCTGTCGGGCACGGCTTTGCCTTTGTTTCTGTGGAGGCGATACCGCGGGTGGAGGTGGAGGTCCCGTGCGGACTCATGGCTGTGGTAGCTCGAGCGCGACCGCCGCGGGCGGCGGACGGGGCCGACTCGACCGCGATCGGAAGGAAGCGTACGTGCTCCACCAGTGACACGGCCCCGCCCCCGGACCCCAGTCCAGCGTGCGGCGTGTCGGCCGTGACCCGTGAGCTGCTCAGCTGCGTCGCCGTCCGCCGCGGGAAGGAAGGCTCCGCCCAGCAAGTGTCTCCTCCCTCGCTATACGACGACCCGGCCGACCGCCGGCCTGCTGACGCTTGTGCAACTGCAGACACCCACCTGACCAAGTTGGCGATGGGAATGGCACGGACGGAGAGAAGGTGATTTAACGCTCCGAATTGGAGTTTCACAGTGCCTGGCACTGGTACACACACTCCATGATTTTTATCCTGTCGGCTGGCTCAAGCTCTCATCACGTCTGTCGTTGGTCTCGAGAAGTCGAGATCTGGTCCCCCTCCCACGCTCGTGCGCGCACGATGTACGTACGTAGCTGGGCTCAGTGACGGCCCTGCATGCACTGGAGTCTGGAGTGCGTCTCGCTCTCGCATGGTCATGGTCCCCTGCCAGGTGTTGCTCAACCAAGCCAATCACTGCGAGCACATGGCTGCAAGGTTTCGCGCCGTGATTGGATGGACGAGGATGACATGGAGTGTCATAGTTTGGATCCAGAGCGAGATTCGTTATCCGCTCTTTATACTACAGTATTAGCATTATTAATTACTTCTACCATTATTACGAGTAGGAGTATTATACAAAGTGAAGGCAATCATCAGGGCATGTACAACCCACAGATGGGAAGTCGTCTGTAAGAGCCTCGGATCTGATGTACAGACAGTTAGAAAGACAGATCGTACAACCCACAGACAAGGGGTCGTCTGCAAACTGTTTAATGCTTTACATGTAGCCAAGATCATTCATGAATATCATTTTGTATACCATTGTGTTGCTATTTGATAGATAATAGATTCACAGCTACGTTGACTACACAAAATGAAGCCAAAGAAATTAGAATTTTTTCAAGGTACTATGCATTGGCATTTCTGCAACTCCATACATCATTATGACAGCCAAAGAAATTAGCAAATTTTCAAGACACTATGAAATTAAAAAATAAAAGCATGCCGTTCCAAAAAAATAAATAAAAATAAAATAAAAATAAAAGCATGACAGCTCCATACATCAGCAGCTTGTTCTGCTATGACTACAACTAACTTCTAACAGTTTCAGCTTTCTGAAAGCTAACAATTTAGCAGCTAACAAAAAACTGATACAACGCGTCAGTCTGAGTCTGGGCACGTACAACTAGCAACGCAGACTGATCCCGTACAACTAGCTTGTTCACGTACAAATTAGTTGATGCTGTCGAATCCTCCCGCGCGCACAGACTGATCCGCTCCTCGTCGCTGGGAGGCGACGACGCTGTACAACGCACCATCCACTGACGACTGAACCTAGGAGCACGAGCCGGCGTCGTCGCCTCGCAAGACGACGGCCTCGTCCGTCTCCATGCTCACCAGGGTGTTTTCTGTAAAAAACAAGTCATATAGACGGCTCGCATCATCCCGTTGTACGTGCCCTCAGGGCTGCATATTCTGCGATCGATGCATGCCGGATCGGCGATGTGATGCTGGGCATCCATGCGCGCGCGCGCAAGGTTACGGTTACGGGTGGCGTAGAGGATCCGAGTTCGGCGATCATGAAGTGCGTCACGAGCAACAGATGGTTTTGGTCTGGGAGTATATATACTACGAAGGCTGGAATTTGATTAGTTGGACGAGGCAACCAAGCTTAAGCTTTGGCGGGTGGGAGAGACTTCTAATTTGGGCACTGTTATCCATTCCTCGATACTAGTAGTATTTTTAGCATTGTTCGAAAGCAACCAAACAAAGCCACTGTATTCATTTGTTGTTATCCACCCTCCGCGGCTTTTGGGTCTTGGCAGTAAAGGTAAGCACAAAAATGCAAAATAGATCAACGGTCGACGTGAGATTTCATACATCACCGCATGCTTTCTACAGATGCAGCGTTTAAATAAAACAAAACATAACAAAAGCGAAATCTGCTGGACGAGGACCTCCGTTCTCTTCGGTTCCTCATATATTCTACTCTACTGGGCTGCCTTGCTGTTGCCGTCATAAGAACCATCTGTGCTTCTTTTTTCCAAAGAAAAAACTCTGTGCTCTTGTGCTTTCAGGACTGAATTTGTTGCTGCCACCATCAGATTCAGACCGCTCTCCTTCTCATGTGCTTTCCAGATTGCTTCATGCCTTCATCCTGACACTTTCGCCCTCCATTAATTTTGTCTCTTTTTGCTTTCTCCCCAACCTCGTGATATATATATCACTAACACTAAATAAAGTCTGGTTCCTTGAGAACTCCGGCACCTTCTCGATCAGGCTCAGCTTGTGTTTACTATACCACAATGACAAGAAGAAAATATTACTCCTTCCGTTCAAAAAATTATTATGTAACGCTTAAGATTTGTCTCAGGTTAAACATCTCTAATTTTGACTAAATACGTAGATAGAAAGTTAACATATGCAAGTTCAAATAAATACTCTATCAAGACATTTTCACATTTTACGAAGAATCTAGTCAAACTAATTTGCCTTTGTGAATGTTGGTGTAATTTTTATATAATTTAGCTAAGAGTCTTAAAGGTATGACTTAGGATAAAACTAAAATCACCATTAATTTAAAATGAGCGAGCTTTTTTTTTAAACAGACCATAGAAGAATCACTTGAGAACGGCGCTTAAAAATGGCCCAATTTGCAAAGCATGGTGCGGCCCAAAAAAAACTGAGGCCCAATTGTCAAATGAAACAGGAAAGGAAAGCTGGCCCATTTCAATTATTCGGCGTAAACAAGATTAAAAATATAAAAATAAAACATGTCAGAAGTGGGATTTGAACCCACGCCCTCGTTAGAGGACCAGAACTTGAGTCTGGCGCCTTAGACCACTCGGCCATCCTGACTGTGATGCCCAAGATTCTCATATAATCTTATATTATCGTTATAACTTTACATCTTTCTGCACATGTTTCAACTATTGCCATATGAGTCCTGAGTCCTGACATCCGACTGTGCCTTCGACACGTTCTGAGGCGCCCTTTAACATTATCACAAGCACAACTTGAAAGCTCATTAAAGCCAGCACGACGGCTTTGGGGGCAGTGAGGTGGGCATGTTTGGAACGTAGGAATTTCCCATGAATCACAATGGAATTTCACAAGAATCAGTTCAATTTCACAGAAAAAACGTAGAAATTGGAAAAAATTCCCGCATTCCAAACAGTCCCTCCCGTGAATGTCAATATCAAAGGGAAAAAGAAAACACTAGCTAAGAATGCAATCATTCCTATAGTGCCATTTGATAGCCTGCCATGGGCACAAGAAGCAAGAAAAGTGATCCAGCAAGTCTGTACAACGAGCACAAGAAACCAAAGAAGAGTAGAAGACTCGGGTTGCGATTGTCATAAGATTTATGATATGTGTGCACGTGAGCTTAATGTAATGTGTGAATACTTGTTCGTATTTCAATCTTGATGTATGCATCTATGAACATCATGAGATATCAGCATGTGTCATGCGTGAACAAGTATTGGTCAAATTTAAAAAAAATTGACTCTCTACAACTTTAGAAGTTGATTTATTTAGGGAAGGGGAGAGTACATGTATAAGAAAAGAATGACCAGGAGTACCAACGTACAAGACAAACTTTTGTCACAATCATATCACATACTACATCAATGGTAATTTAGTATTTTCATGTATCAGTTAACAGAGTTGGCTAATAGAATAGACGGAAGTGTTAGGTACATAACGAAATTTGGAGCTAGTCTCAAATAGGGAACTCTAAATTTCTTTTAGGGTCATGGAAAGAACAAGGAGATTGCCTACCAGTGTCATATAGGGAATTTTCTTTTTAACATCACAGGAAGAAAAAACACAGAAAAAACAGCAACCAAAGCCAAAGGTGTTTTTCTCCCACAAGGCGTATCTGTATCTACTTACTTGACTTTTTGAAATAGTGTCATTGATGTTTGTATGATGCTTTTCAAAGATCTACCCATTTTGCTTTTGGAAAAAAGTCCAAATTACTCCCCCAAGTTTTGCATATGTCTAGATAACCCTATAAACTAACATTTGGTTCAATTTACTCCCTCAAACTATTTCCTTTGGTCTAGTTTACCTTTTAATAAGTTTTGTTATTTTTGTTTCTCCATGTATAAGTTGAGTTTTAATATCAAATCATGTGGAATAATAAAGGACATCATAAGTTATGTTAGAAAAATATATCTTAAGTTTTTGCCACTATTTTGATAGCTTAGGAAATTTAATATTAAATAAACACTAGAGATACAATATCGTATAAAACATAATGACGAAAAACTTATAATTTATTTTTATAACACAAAATATGATGTCCCTATCACCACACAAAATTTGAAACTTAAACACAGTTTGGACATAGAGAAATAAAAAGGAAAAATATTTTTAAGGTGTAAATTGGATCATCTTAAATAGTTGGAGTAAATAATTGAACTAAATGTTAGTTTAGGGGTTATATGGACATAGCCGAGAACTCCTAACAAACTAAGATCTACCCATTCAGTCTTACACCATGTTGACAGGATGAGAAAACAAAGGCCAAAAAAGAAGAGAAAGGTGAGCTTACGAGGACAATCACACATGATGGCGTTGATTACCCACTCCACCATACACAACCAAATCATGAGTCATCCTACATGATTAGTGCCGACACGACAGGTAAGGTCTTGGTCACCAAAAAGCGCCGTTCTCTTTCCCTTCATATCTTCTTGTTAACCCACATAAAACTTAACCTCTTTTTTTTTAACCAGCAAAAGCTACTTCTATTCTATACCTATATTATTTATGTTAAGTAATGGGTTGCTCAAACTTGATGTGTGGTTGCACAGTTCATTTCCCTATTGTATACAGTCTACAGGTGTCGAGTACATGTTACACTAGATATTTGGAATACGTGACTATCACTAAGTTTGCATTAATTGAAATTAATTTCATGGTGGATCAATTGAAATAAATTTAAGTTTGCATTATTATAAATGCGGTCAAAATTTGAGAAGTTTGATTTAGGAAAAAATGACATAAAACAAAGGATAATATACTCTTTAAAATAAAGGAGGATATGGATTAAGTGACAAACCGAGCCCCTCACAAGAATGTTAGTGTCGGTGTTTCGGACCGGGGGTCCTCAACCGACTAGTGAATTTGAACTGCGTGCCCCTAATCCCGGATGGTGATGCAAAGAGACAGAAGGTTTATACTGGTTCAGGCAATCGATGCCCTACGTCCAGTCTGAGAGATCGATCTTGTATTCCTTGCACCGAAGTGCTAGTAGTAGGGGGTTACAAGCACGGTGAGAGAGGGAGCTAGTCCCAGGTCTCGGCGAGATGTCGTGTGGGCTGCTTGAGACGTTGCTCTCAGGCGGCTAAGATGTGTATGTGTGTGTGTTACCAGGTGTTCTTCTCCGTCAGTCCTCCTTTTCTAAGTGGCCCAAGTCTTCTCCTTTTATAGTTGAAGGGAGGTCAAGGACAGTACATGTGCTAACTACACGGCGTCGTGCCAACAGGGGCGGCATGTCTGAGCCCTGTGGCCTGTTCCTGTGGCGGCGTGGTCGTCGGAGTGGTCCGTCCTTGGAGCACTGGGGCGGCGTGCTAGTCCCATTCGATCCTGTGCGTCGTGGGAGCCCCGGGACTGCCTCGGAGTGGGTGCGGCGGTGAACGTGCGAGCCGCTGTGGACTGACTGTGCGCGAGACCGAGGCTCGGTCGGTGCCGAGGCTGCACCGCAGTGGGGGGGTATCGGTGGACACGAACCCCGAGATAGCCGAGACCTTGGTGCACAGTGCCGAGGCCCCGAGAGGGCGACTGATCTGGTGCGCTGGCTTGGAGGCGGTGATGACCCAGGCCAATTTGTCCGTGCAATGTTGTTTTCGAGGCGGGGATCGGGGGGGCACAGTGTAGTGTGGGCGCTGATCGTGGGCACAGCGTCAGAACACAGTGGCCGGTAATGCCCGCCGTGCCCTGTCCTAGCCGGTATGGCGCTGATGCGACCTCAGGTCCCGTCGGCCATTCTGCGGTGTCGAGCCATCGTCCGGCTGAGATTGCGGGAGTGGTTGACGTATTAATGGGACATGACGTGCTGTCGGGAGGGTCGGTCGAGGCGGGGGGGGGGGGGGGGGCGTCGGGCTATGGACGAACCGGCCTCGAGCGATACGGAGAATGAGGCCTCGTGCGAGACGGAGATTGGACTCCTTGCCGAGGCCTTCCACGAGAGGCCTCGCGCGAGGCGGAGATTGCACTCCCTGCCGAGGCCTTCCGTGAAAGGCCTCGCGCGAGGCGGAGATTGCGTCAGGACACCGAGACCTCCTGTGCGAGGCTCGAGGCGGGGCGGAGAGCCTGGTAGGCTCGGACGTGGCTGGTGAGGAGCCTACGGCTTAGCTTCTAGCTTTGCTTTCTGATGGGATTTAAGTGACCCTTTTGATGTTTGCTCGGGGTACCCGGTTCTATGGTACCCAACAGTAGCCCCTGAGCCCCCGGAGGAGTGCGTGCACTCTCCTGGGGGTTTGCCGAGGCTTGGTTTATAGTCGCTCCCGTAGGAATTGGGTTTTGTTTCTTGAGGTTTCAGTGGGTGCGCGCGAGCGCACCCGCCGGGTGTAGCCCCCGAGGCCCTGGAGGAGTGGAGTTACTCTTCCAGGGGATTTTTTCGTTTCGTGTTTGAGTGAGGAGTTTTTATCGTATTTGCCGAGCCCACAAGTGCAAATTCGGGTCGGGAGGATCTCGGCGAGGTTGCAGGAAAAGCCCTCTAGCCTCCGCACAGAGCGAGAGGTCCATCAGGGCCCCCCCTAGCTTTTGGTATGACCCTCACGCTTCCTTTTTGCTCGGAAGGAGGGGTGGAATGTGCTAGGCTACCCTCGATGGGCACGAGCGTGGGCACTTCCGGTGAGCTGTTATCGGGTGAGTTCGAGTGGAGGCCCGTGCCCCGTTCGCTAGGGGACGGCTAGCAGTCCAGAGACACACTCCAAGAGTACCGGAGGGTTTCTCTAGTGGGTGCTGAGGCCGTTCGCTGGGCCTCGGTGGCTCGGTGCCTCCCTACGGTGGGATCCCATTCGGAGACTTCCCTGCTGGTCTCGGACACGACTTAGGACACCCCAAGCGATTGTTCGCTCGGGCCTTGGCCATTCGTAGGCTCGCCCCGAAGTCATCCCTGACTCTGTTGCCTTGGGGCGGCTGTCGAAACCTCTGAGGGCCTAGCCTTCGAACCCCTGGACCGTAACGGGCTTGGTGCCCTTTATCGTATCTGTAACGAAACTTCTAGCGCGAACTTAGATCGTTTGTCTTTGTCTTGGGCGCAGGAAGAGCCCCCGAGCCTCCGCCCGGAGCACGAGGGCGATCAGGGGTCCCCTGGCTTTTTTATTCGACTCTCTCATGTCCTTTTTGTTTGGACGGAGGGTTTGTTTGCCGAGCCCATTCGGGTGCGAGCCGGGGCTGCTGGGTCTCAGCATGGTTGCAGGAAGAGCCCCTAGCCTCTGCACGGAGCGAGAGGGCCGTCGGGAGCTTCCCTGGCTTTTTATATGCCCCTCGTGCTTGAGGGTTTGTTTGTCGAGGCCCCTTTGGGCACGAGCTCGGGTCGCGGGGTCTCGGCATATCTGCAGGAAGAGCCCCCTAGCCTCTGCACAGGGCGAGAGGGCCGTCGGGAGCTTCCCTGACTTTTTGTATGACCCTCACACTTCCTTTTCGCTCGGAAGGAGGGTTTGTTTTGCCGAGCCCCTTCGAGTGCGAGCCGGGGTCGCTGGGTCTCGGCAAGGTTGCAGGAAGAGCCCCTTAGCCTCTACATAGGGCGAGAAGGCCGTCGGGGGTTCCCCTAACTTTTTGTATGACCCTCATGCTTCCTTTTTGCTCGAAAGGAGGGGTGGAATGTGCCTCGCTACCCTCGGTGGGTACAAGCGGTGTCACTTCTGGTGAGCTGTTATCGGGTAAGTCCGAGTGGAGGCCCATGCCCCGTTCACTAGGGGACGGCTAGCAGTCTAGAGACACACTCCAAGAGTACCAGAGGGTTTCTCCAGTGGGTGCCGAGGCCGTTCGCTGGGCCTCGGTGGCTCGGTGCCTCCCTACGGTGGGATCCCATTCAGAGACTTCCCTGCCAATCTCGGACACGACTTTGGGCGTCCCAAGCGTTTCGCTTGCTTGGGCCTTGGCCCCGTATAGGCTCGCCCGCGGTCGTCCCTGACTATGTTATCCTAGGGCGGCTGTCGAAACCTCTTGGGGCCCAGCCTTCGAACCCCTAGACCTTAATAGGCTCAGAGCCTGGTTCCTTCATATGAAAGGAATAGGCCGAGGGGAATATCTCCCCTATTGGCTCGGCAACAGGTGGCGCGCCTTTTGAGGCGATTTCCTAGGGAGGCGAAACGACGCCTGCTGCCGTAGTGGCTGAGCGTGACGTGGTGGATGGGACGTAACTGTTCTCGCATTTAATGAGAAAGACGTGGGCGCGTGGACCGGTGAAATCGGCTCGTGGTTAACTGCGTCGAATCGGGGGGAAACTTCCCCGATTTCATCGCCCGTTGGTTTCGCCTTCCCCCTGCATAAATACTCAAAGAGTCTCGCCCCTCCTCACCTTACCTTGCCTACATTAGCTCTGCCTCTGTCAAGCCGTCGCTAGAGCAGCGGGTGCCAGGAAGAAGAGGGGAGAAGAGCGAGCCTAGGGAGAAAGCGAGAAAAAAGCGAGAGCGTGGGAGAGAGAGAAAAACTCACCGCCGCATCCGATCCCTCCATCGCACTCATGCCCGGCGACATCATCGTTGTCGAGGCAGACCCCTGGGATCCATCGGACATTACCGAGGAGATGCTTTAGTCGCTTGTCGACGGTGGACTCCTTCGCCCGGTGACGGACCCCACTAGGCCGGAGTGGATTGCTTCGTACGGCGAGCCAGAGCCGAGGCCTCGCGACGGCTACATTGTGAGCTTCGTCTCCTTTCACGAGCGTGGCCTCGACGTCCCGACGGATCGGTTCATGCAGGCGCTCCCACACTACTATGGCGTGGAGCTCCACAACTTCAATCCCAATTCCATCGCTCAGGCGGCTATCTTCGTTGCCGTCTGCGAGGGGTATTTGGGGATTGCTCCCCATTGGGAGTTGTGGCTCCACCTATTCCGGGCGGGGCACACCACCAAGCCGACGGGCACGTCGGGTACGAGGAAGGTGACGAGGGCCGGCAGCTACACTCTCCAAGTGAGCCAGGACCGCCAGCACCTCTACATCCTGGCCCAGCTCGCGTCCTCCAACCACCGGTGGTACACGAGCTGGTTCTACCTTCATAACGTTGACGGAGGACTTCCCCCTTACACTGGGCGGATTGTGGGGAGCTGCCCAGAGAGATGGAAGTACGGCGTCCCAAAGGACGACCAGCCCAAGCTGCAGCCGCTTCTGGAGGGGTTGGCAAGGCTACGGGGCCATGGTCTTACCGTGGCTGTGGTTGTGGCCGCCTTCCACCGCCGGAGGGTGCTGCCGCTGATGGCTCGGTGGCGGCGGCTATTCGAGATGAAGCCAGGTGAGCCCATTGAGGGCATCCAGATGTCCTCCTCCGTCCTTTCCGACGAGGAAATTCTTCGTCGGGTGGGGGAGACATTAGAGGCGAAGCTAAGGGGCAGCAACTTGACCCCTATCGCGATGTGGCCGTCGTGGGGGTTCCTCTCGCTAGTTAGTCGTGTGCCGCTGTAGCCTCCAAGCCTCCTCAATCTCCCCTTACCCCTTGTTCCCTTATGCGCGTCCGTCGTTCTTCTCCGCCACCCATTCCCGAGGACACGAGGCGGCGGGCGATCAACCGCGCGCACACCGACACGCAGAAAAAATAGAAAGACGCCAAGGCGGCGAAGCGCACAAAGCAAATCCTCGCGCGCGAGGAGCTGGATAAGCGCCGCTGTCAACAAAGGAAGGATGGTCTCCCGTTGGAGGAGTCCCCGTTGCTGTCGCTGTGACGGAGGCCTCGGAAGGGGATGATGAGGGCGAGGTGGGGCGAGGTCATCTGGACTATCTCCCTGACGTAGTGGAGGTGGTGCCCGGGGCGTTGGCAAGCAGCCTGGCACTCTCGGGAGGAGGAGGAGAAGCAGACCCGGGGTCGGTGATTGCCCGCTCTGGGGCCGAGGCCGACATGCTCGGGGCGTAGGCGTTGGGCAAACGCGCCGTCAGCCCGATGGGCTCGACGGCGATGGTGGAACAAGTGGCGGCGGAGGCGACGCTACCGCCCCCATAGAGGACCGATAGGGCGCCGGGGTCCTTTGAGGACCGGCCGGCGCCGATGGACATGGAGGCAATGCCTCTGCCGCCGCCTCTACCTTTGCGGACGAGGTTTGCCGTGGTGAAGCGGTTGCCGCCCCGTTCAAGGTAGGTGTATTTTTGGCAGGGTCATAGTGCCTTCCGTTCGCCTTTTGGTCTCGCGCTGACCCTGTAGGTTATTTTTCCTTAGTCAGAAGCAGCTTGTGGATGAGCTTCCCTTGGTGCCCCTTAAGGCGCTCAAGGCGAGCCCCGGCTCCTCCGCCCACTGGGTGGCGGAGGCACAAGCCGCTATTCAACGCGGCGCGGCATCGGCGAGGGCCGACCCGAAGGAGCCGGCCGCCCAAGGAGGGGCCGTCGAGGCGACCCCTACATAGATGAGGGAGGGAGTGCTTCCGCCCCGTGAGGGCGAGGCTCACAAGTCGGATGGGGCCGGTGTGCCCTTGGTTGCCGAGGCCCCCGGGGTCTTCGAGGCTGAGGCGACGGAGGCCAGGGTGCCCAAGACTGTCGAGACCGCAGTGGCCGCGGTCGGTGTTTCTGCGTCCACCGAGGCCACGATGGCGGAGGTCGGAGCCCCCGAGACTGTCGAGGCCATAATTGCGGAGGCTGGAGCCCCCGAGATCACCAAGGCCATCATGATGGTGGCGAGGCCGTCTGTCCAAGAGGCGGAGATGAAGGCGGCGGAGGCCTCGGTGGCGCCCTTGGTTCAGGGCCCGCTGTTGTTGCGAGAGAGCGTCCGGGAGGCGGAGGTCTATCCGATCTCCTCCGATGATACTTCCCGGGTGCGGGAGGTGGTCGACGCCGAGGAGACTAGTGCCGTGGAACAGCTGGCGCCGATCTTGGACGAGGGAAGCTCGGCCCTCGTGCGGGCGCGACCCGAGCCTCACGGGTGGGATCACCCGTGGGTACTGTGGCGGAGCCGAGACGACCCTGAGGGGGAGCCTTTGTTCGCCCTCGAGGACGCAGCCGAGGGTGGGCGCTGGGGCACCTTCGAGCAATACCGCCAGCTGGTGGAGCAGTCGCTACGGACGGCACTATCCGTGGTGGCCGATGAACTGCCCGGAGTCGCCCAGGTTCGCATTTTCCTTTCTCGCGCGACGTTGTCTTTTTTTGGGTTTTGTTGCAATCAATGACCCCTGTTCTGCTTCCCCAGGAGCTCGAGACCCGGTCCCTTGGGAAGTTGGTCTTTCTCCGGTAGGAGAGGGGCGTCTAGGACCAGCTTCGGTGGCAGAAGGGCATTCTTACCGGCGCCAACGAGCTCCTATCGGTGCGGAACACGGAGGTAGAGGACCTCCGCCTTTGTTGTGCTGACGCGAAGGTCGAGGCGGCCACGGCCTAGACGCAGCTCGCCCTTCTGGCGGCGCGAGTCAAGGAGTTGGAGGAGGAGCTCACCCGCGCGGTCAGTGATCGGGATGCCTTCAGGGGCCGAGCCGTTGAGGCTACGGCCTCGGCCACGGCTCTCGCGGGGTAGCTAGGGGTGGAATAGAGTGCACGCTAGCTGACGAAAGGTGCCTTGGATGAGGCCCTTGCCGTAGCTGAGGCCTCGCAAACCGAGGCTGTGGTTTGGAGGGGGACGGTCGAGGGTGAGTTTTAGTCCCCTCATTTTGTTTTCTTTTCCTTATGTTCGCTCCCTAACTCCCTTGTGTGACGCAGAGCTAGGAAGTGAAGCTTCCAGGGCGGCCGAGGCTTCTCGGGTCGAGGCCCAGCGCTTGAAGGAGGAGGCCGAGGCTTCCCAGGCCGAGGCCCTGCGCTGGAAGGAGAAAGCCGAGGCCTGTCAGGTTGAGACCCGACGCTGGGAGCTGAAGGCCAAGGGTGAGTTCCGTGGGCTTCCGCTCCTAATTTAGGTTGTTTTTTTCCCTCGCTCAACCTTATTCTGTTCTCCGTGGTGCAGAGTTAGAGGCGGAGGTTACTTGGGCAGCCAAGGCTTCCAGCGCGGTGTAGACGGTGCTCGAGACCGAGATCAGGGAGCACGAGGCGCTGAAACGTGCCGCTCTTTCCGCCTGCGAAGCCTTGGAGGTTGAAGGGGTTCAGTCAGGCAGCTCCCTAGGGAGCCGTTTGATTGCGTTGAGCAGCCAGATGCGCGAGCGGCTCCGAGGAGCGCTGCATAGGGTGTTAAGCGTGTGTTGGCCGTCATCTCTTCTCACTACATTGGCGTCGACCTCCCGGCCATTAGTGATGGGTATGTCCTACCTGATGATGACGAGGAGGCTGACGCGGCGGTCACGAAGCTGATGGAGGCAGTGAAAGGCCCTGGCACAGCGCTGGCGACGCTCTTCGAAGAGGAGGTGGTTCCTCCCCTACCATCTGCCGGTGCTGAAGGCCCTGAGCCTTGACCTGGGCCCCAGGGGCCATGTAAAAATAGAGTAGGAATTATTTTTGTATCATAACGCTTGTGGCCGTCGAGGCCTTTCTTTTTGAAGTATTTGTGTTTCTTAGTTGTTTTTCTCATGTTTTCGAGCCTCTGCCCTCTGTTGCTCCTGATCAGATTTCATTTGGAAAACACCTCCTTGGGGCCTAAGTCGTCCCTTGGGCGAGAGGTAGTGAGGGAGTGCCGTAGCCCGGAGGCGTAGGCCGTCTCGCGACTCTACCAGCCTCTTGCTTAGGAAACAGACTTTGGCCCGAGGGGTTTTTACAACCGATTCGTCAGAGCATGCTAGAGTCTTGGCATAGGAATTTTTGCAAAAAACTACTGAAGAATGGTGCGTGGGACTTAGGGGGAGTCCCCCATCTAGCCCCCGAGGGAGGCTTGGTTCTGTCGAGGCAGAGCCGAGTCTCCCTTGCCGTGTTATTGTATTACCGAGACCCACGATGGGCTCGGGGGGTTTCTCGAAAAATTAGACCAACTAAAGAACGCTTTTTAATTGTATTCCGAGAAACAACATATACAATGCTTGGAAATTTAGGGATAAAAGCGACGTAGCTGTTCTATGTTCCAAGCGTTGGTGAAGATTTCACCCTTCTCATTGGCCAACTTGTAGGTCCCGGGCTTCAGTACTTGGGCGATGATGTACGGCCCTTCCCATGGTGGGGTCAGCTTGTGGCGGCCCTTGTTGCTCTGTGCTAGCCTCAATACCAGGTCGCCTACCTTCAAGTTTCACCTTCAGACGCGTCGGGCCTGATAGCGCCGTAGTCTCTACTGGTATTTGGCCGAGTGTAGTAGCGCGATGTCTCGGGCTTCCTCCAGTTGATCGAGGGCGTCCTCTCGGGTGGTGCGGTTACTTTGTTCGTTATAGGCTTGTAGCCTCGGGGAACCATATTCCAAGTCAGTGGGGAGGATGGCCTCGGCCCCATAGACCAGGAAGAAAGGCGTGAACCCTGTGGCTCGGCTTGGAGTGTTCCTCAGGCTCCAGATGACCGATGGGAGTTCGGTGAGCCATTTCTTGCCAAACTTTTTCAACCGGTTGTGAATCCTTGGCTTGAGGCCTTGTAGGATCATGCCGTTGGCACGCTCTACTTAGCCGTTGGTCCTTGGGTGTCCTACGGCCGACCAGGCCACACGGATGTGGTGGTCGTCGCAAAACGTTAGGAACTTTTTGCCGGTGAACTGTGTCCCATTATCGGTGATGATGGTGTTGGGGACCCCAAATCTGTGGATAATGTCGGTGAAGAATAGCACTGCCTGCTCGGATTTGATTCGATTGATCGGACGAGCCTCGATCCATTTGGAGAACTTGTCGATTGATACCAGTAGATGGGTGTAGCCTCCGGGGGCCTTTTGCAGAGGCCCGACCATGTCGAGCCCCCATACGGCAAACGACCACGTGATGGGGATGGTTTGGAGGGCCAGGGCCGGGAGATGTGTTTGTCGAGCATAGTACTGACATCCTTCGCATGAGCGTACTAGCTTGGTGGCGTCGGCGACCGCCGTCAGCCAGTAAAACCCTTGGCGGAAAGCATTTCCTACGAGCGTCCGAGGCGCCGCATGGTGCCCGCAGGCGCCTGCGTGCAAGTCCCAAAGCAGGGCTCAGCCCGCCTCGGCAGTGATACATCATTGGAGGACACCTGAGGGACTTCGCCTGTACAATTCGTCATTGTAGAGGACGTAGGTCTTGGCTCGGCGCGCAAGCCGTCGTGCTTCGGTCCTGTCGGTAGGAAGCTCCCCCCGATCAAGCCAATCGAGGAACGGGATTCGCCAATCTGCGTCCTAATCAGTCTGCGGAGGCTCGGTGTTGACTTCCATGACCTCGGGCTCGGTCGAGGGGGTCTCGGCAGCAGAGGGGGCGTCGAGCTTCGCTGTGGTTTCCACAGGTGGGCCCTCCTCTATTATCAAGGTGTAGTCAATGGAAGGTTTGTGGAGGTCTCTGGCAATGATGTTTGGGGGGACCGGGGTCCGTGCCGAGGCCATCTTTGCCAGCTCGTCGGCGGCCTCGTTGTACTTCTGCGTGACGTGGTTTAGTTTGAGGCCATCGAACTTGTCTTCTAGGCGACGTACCAACTTGCAGTAAGCCTCCATTTTGGGGTCGAGGCAATTTGACTCCTTCATCACTTGATCTACGATGAGCTGCGAGTCGCCTCGGACATCGAGACGCCGTGCCCCAAGTTCGATGGTGACTTGTAAGCCATTGATGAGGGCCTCGTACTCGGCCACGTTGTTGGAGGCAGCGAAGTGGAGCCACACCATGTAGCGCATGTGTACTCCGAGGGGCGAGATGAAGAGCAGTCCTGCGCCTGCCCCAGTCTTCATCAGGGATCCGTCGAAGTACATGGTCCAGCACTCCGTCTGAATTTGAGCAGGTGGTAGTTGGGTGTCTGTCCACTCAGCCATGAAATTGGCCAAGACCTGAGACTTGATCGCTTTTCGAGGCGCAAAAGTCAAGGTTTCCCCCATAAGCTCGACGGCCCACTTGGCTATCCTGTCTGAGGCCTCCCGGTTATGAACTATCTCCCCCAGGGGGAAAGATGATACCACAGTCACTGGGTGAGACTCGAAGTAGTGACACAGTTTGTGTCGGGCCAGGACCACGGCGTAGACCAGCTTCTGGATGTGGGGGTAGCGTGCTTTGGTCTTGGAGAGCACCTCGCTGATGAAATAAATAGGTCGTTGGGTGGGCAGAGCATGCCCTTCTTCCTGCCTCTCTACTACTACGGCAGCGCTGACCACTTGGGTCGTTGCGGCGACGTAGAGTAAGAGGGCCTTGTCCCTGGCCGGGGGTACCAAGATGAGAGGATTCGTGAGCAGCGCTTTGAGTCTATCGAGGGCTTCTTCGACCTCGGGGGTCCAAGAAAAACGCTCAGATTTTCTCAAGAGTCGGTACAGAGGCAGACCCTTTTCGCCGAGGCGCGAGATGAAGCGGCTCAGGGCCGCAAGACATCCCATAACCCTCTATACACCCTTGAGGTCTCTGATTGGTCCCATGCAGGTTATGGCCGAGACCTTCTCCGGGTTGGCTTCGATGCCGCGTTCCGAGACTATGAATCCCAAGAGCATGCCTCGGGGGACCCCGAATACACATTTCTCGGGATTGAGCTTGATGCCCTTCTCTCTAAGGCATCTAAAGGCTATCCTCAAGTCGTCGACGAGGTTCCCAGCCTTTCTGGTTTTTACCATGATGTCGTCCACATAGGCCTCGACGGTCCACCCAATGTGGTCGCCAAAGTCCTGGGTCATGCACTGCTGGTATGTGGCCCCTACATTTCTAAGGCCGAAAGGCATAGTCACGTAGCAGTACATGCCGAATGGTGTGATAAAAGAAGTTGCAAGCTGGTCGGACTCCTTCATCTTGATTTGATGGTAACCAGAATACGCATCAAGGAAAGACAGGGTCTCGCACCCTGCGGTGGAATCAACGATTTGATCGATTCGGGGTAATGGGAAGGGGACTTTTGGACATGCTTTGTTCAAACCGGTGTAGTCTACACACATCCTCCATTTCCCACTTTTCTTCTTGACTAACACGGGGTTAGCCAACCACTCTGGGTGGGACACTTCTCTGATGAACCCGGCCGCCAAGAGTTTCTGCACCTCCTCATCGATGGCCCTACGCTTTTCCTCGTCAAAGCGGTGCAGGCGTTGCTTCACCGATCTAGAGCCGGCCCGGATGTCCAAGGCATGCTCGGCGACCTCCCTTGGTATGCCCGGCATGTCCGAGGGACTCCATGCGAATATGTTGGCATTTGCACGGAGGAAGTCGACGAGCACGGCTTCCTATTTAATATCGAGGGTGGCGCTGATCCTCAGCGCCCGGTCGTCGGGGCAGGCGGGGTTGACTGGGACGAGCTTGATGGCCTCTGCGGGCTCAAACGTCCCTACGCGACGCTTGGAGTCAGGTGCCTCGCCACTGAATTGGTCGAGGTTGGCGATAAGGGTCTCGGCCTCGGCGAGGGCCTCGGCGTACTCGACGCACTCGACGTCACAGTCGTATGCATGTTCGTACGTGGACTCAATCGTGATAATACCACTAGGGCCTGGCATCTTGAGCTTGAGGTAGGTATAATTGGGAACTGCCATGAACTTGGCGTAGCACGGCCGCCCCAAGATGGCGTGGTAGGTTCCTCCGAATCCGACCACTTTGAAGGTAAGGACTTCCTTGCGGTAGTTGGAGGGGGTGCCGAAGCAGACGGGAAGGTCGATGTGCCCGAGGGGTCGCGTGCGTTTCCCTGGCACGATGCCGTGGAAGGGTGCGACATCACCTCGGAGCATCGATCGGTCGATCTCCAAGAGCTCTAGGATGTTGGCGTATAGGATATTGAGGCCGCTGCCTCCGTCCATCAACACCTTGGAGAGTCAGGTGTTGCCGATGATGGGGTCGACAACAAGTGGGTACTGCCCGGGATTCGGAACATGGTCGGGGTGGTCATCTTGATCAAAGGTGATCGCCTCTCGAGACCAGTCGAGGTACCAGGGAGTGGCCACCTTGACCGAGAAGACCTCTCGGTGTTCCCTCTTTCGCTGCCGCGCCGTAAGGCACGCTGAGGGTCCGCCGAAGATCATGAAGACGTTGTGTACCTCGGGGAACCCATCGTCCTTGTCATCATCCTAGCCGCCGGCGCCCTTCTGCTTAGCGTCGTCGTCGGGGGGCCCGAGCCTAGCATAGTAACGCTACAGCATGGAGCAATCCTTGAGGGCGTGCTTGACCAGGCCTTGGTGGTAAGGGTAGGGTTTCTTAAGCATGTCGTCAAAAGGCCTAGGGCCTTTGAGGCCTCGGGGATTCTTGCGTTCTACGGCTGTGACCAGATCGGCCCCTAGGACCTCCTGCTTCCCCAGGCGCCCCTTCTTCTTTCTCTTGGGGAGGCGGGAGGCCGAGGCCTCGAGGGCCTCACCCCTCTGCTTACCTTTGGCGTCGCTGTCGGGGAAGATGGCTCCAACAGCCTCCTCACCCGAGGCGAAGTTGGTGGCGATGTCGAGGAGCGCGGCACGTTCCGACCTAACTCTCAAACCAAGTCTCGGCAGGTGGTGCCGAAGAGGAAAGCCTGGACGATCTCCGAGTCGCCGACGCTGGGCAACTCAGTGCACTGTTTGGAGAAGCGCCGAATGAAGTCTCGGAGAGACTCGTCCGGTTTCTAGCGACAGTTTCTAAGATCCCAGGAGTTCCCAGGGCGCACATATGTGCCTTGGAAGTTCCCGACGAAGATCCTAACCAAGTCGCGCCAGTCGTGGATTTGTGAGGGAGGAAGGTGCTCGAGCCAGGCTCGTGCTGAGTCTGACAAGAGCAAGGGGAGGTTGTGGATGATGAGCAGGTCATCGTCCGCGCCACCTAGCTGGCAGGCCAGGCGGTAATCGACAAGCCAGAGTTCTTGGTTGGTCTCGCCGCTATACTTCACGAGATTGGCTGGTTGCTAAAACCGGGCCGGGAAAAGAGCAGCACGGATGGCCCTACTGAAGACCCGAGGGTCTGGCGGTTCAGGAGAAGGACTGCGGTCCTCCTCACTGTCATAGCGGCCGCCTCAGTGCGGGTGGTAACCCCGAGCGGGCCCCTCATTGTTGTGGCGTCGTCACCTGCTGACCACCTCATGGTCTCCCTGCACCTCGCGTCGATTGCCGAGGCGGTCAAGAAGCACGGGGGCCCTATGGGCTATCGGTGCTCGAGCGGGCTCAGGATGAACCGAGGCTTCCCTATCCTGCCGAGGCGGTGCTGCGGGCAAGTTTGAGGTGCCCCCATGCCGTCGGGAGGCGGAACTTTTGGCCTGCTGTACCACGGCGGTCTCTAGGAGATCTCAGAGCTCGCTGTGGACCCGCCGCCCCTCCGTGGTAGAAGGCTCGGGCATTGCGTGGACCAGCATTGCCGCAGCCGCGATGTTCTAGCTAGCGCGATTGAAGACTGGGGGTTGCTCACTCCCTTCATCATCATGGATGCGGTGATGCACATCGCGGGCCCTCCGTCGGGCTCCTCCGCCTTCGCCGCGACCTCGCTGCTCCTGTTCGAGAGAGTCTCAAAGCTACTGTAGGAGAAGTCGGTCTTGTTCGACCTTGGCCTAGAGCTCACGGAGTTGTTCCAGGTCTAGGCGTTGAGGTCGCGCAAGAGTGGGGTTCTCGTTTCATGCGGCCGGCAGGATAATGCGCGGAGGTGTGGCGGCGCCTGTACCTGGGCGAAGCGGGGAACGGCTGCCCACCCCCTCGTCCTCCTCACCCGCCCTCGTCATCCCGAGCCCGACGTGAAAACACTCGCGAGTGGGGTCGTAGGTGCCCTCATCATCGGAGTCGGAGTAGCCGAAGCAGTAGTCGCTTGCGGCCAGGAAACGGCGCATAGCTCCAGGGTCGTGGAGTCTAGAGAAATCCATTCCGGGCCACGCCTCGTCCTCCTCCGAGGAGTCGGCGTGGGCGTCCAGGTCGAGAGCAAAGCGCTGGCGGCGTCCCAAGGCATCCTCGTGAGCGGCAGTGTAAGCATAAGCATAAGAGGCGGCGGCATTTCTCAACCCAAACGGGTATGGGGATGGTGCTGCCACCGGGCTTTGCTCCGCCGAAGTCGGGTTCTTAGGGGGTGGCGGAGCGGAGCTTGATGACTGGGCGTTGCCGCGTTCCACCGGTGTTTTTCCCTTGTCCAAGCTCAGGCTAGACAGGTCCCTGACCAGGGACCTTGCGCTAACAGCTGGTCGTAGGATATCGGCGGGGAGTGGCGTGTCGCCCTGGATTCACGTAGCATCGGGGTGATCTTGCTCACGTCGTGCCTGGCGAGCACAGCGAGAGCGGCCGCTCGGGCGCCGCCTGCGCCTGGGCTGCCAATGCGTGACTTCGTCGTCGGTTGGTGGGGCTCGAGGAGTGAGAAGTACCATGTCGTACTCATGCCCTAGAGACATGAACTCTAGGCTCCCAAACCAAACCACCGTGTCGAGACGCAACGGTCGTACGGGGTCTGCCATCCGAAACTTGCTGGGATGACGAAACTGACACGCAGAGGTCCCCTACTTGGTGCGCCAACTATCGGTGTTTCGGACCGGGGGGTCCTCAACCGACTAGTGAATTTGAACTGCGTGCCCCTAATCCCGGATGGTGATGCAAAGAGACACAAGGTTTATACTGGTTCAGGCAATCGATGCCCTACGTCCAGTCTGAGAGATCGATCTTGTATTCCTTGCACCGAAGTGCTAGTAGTAGGGGGTTACAAGCACGGTGAGAGAGGGAGCTAGTCCCAGGTCTCGGCGAGGTGACGTGTGGGCTGCTTGAGACGTTGCTCTCAGGCGGCTAGGATGTGTATGTGTGTGTGTGTTACCAGGTGTTCTTCTCCGTCAGTCCTCCTTTTCTAAGTGGCCCAAGTCCTCTCCTTTTATAGTTGAAGGGAGGTCAAGGACAGTACATGTGCTAACTACACGGCGTCGTGCCAACAGGGGCGGCATATCCGAGCCCTGTGGCCTGTTCCTGTGGCGGTGTGGTCGTCGGAGTGGTCCATCCTTGGAGCACTGTGGCGGCGTGCTAGTCCCATCTGATCCTGTGCGTCGTGGGAGCCCCAGGACTGCCTCGGAGTGGGTGCAACGGTGAACGTGCGAGCCGCTGTGGACTGACTGTGCACGAGACCGAGGCTCGGTCGGTGCCGAGGCTGCACCGCAGTGGGGGGGTCTCGGCGGACACGAACCCCGAGATAGCCGAGACCTTGGTGCACAGTGCCGAGGCCCCGAGAGGGTGGCTGATCTGGTGCGCTGGCTTGGAGGCGGTGATGACCCGGGCCAATTTGTCCGTGCAATGTTGTTTTCGAGGCGGGGATTGCAGGGCATAGTGTAGTGTGGGCGCTGATCATGGGCACAACGTCAGAACACAGTGGCCGGTAATCCCCGCCGTGCCCTGTCCCAGCCGGTATGGCGCTGATGCGACCTCAGGTCCCGTCGACCATTCTGTGGTGTCGAGCCATCGTCCGACTGAGATTGCGGGAGTGGTTGACGTATTAATGGGACATGACGTGCTGTCGGGAGGGTCGGTCGAGGCGGGGGGCGTCAGGCTATGGACGAACCGGCCTCGACCGATACGGAGAATGAGGCTTCGCGCGAGATGGAGATCGGACTCCTTGCCGAGGCCTTCCGCGAGAGGCCTCGCGCGAGGCGGAGATTGCACTCCCTGCCGAGGCCTTCCATGAAAGGCCTGGCGCGAGGCGGAGATTGCGTCAGGACGCCGAGACCTCCTGTGCGAGGCTCGAGGCGGGGCGGAGAGCCTGGTAGGCTCGGACATGGCCGATGAGGAGCCTACGGCTTAGCTTCTAGCTTTGCTTTCTGATGGGATTTAAGTGACCCTTTTGATGTTTGCTCGGGGTACCCGGTTCTATGGTACCCGACAGTTAGGTTCAGAATCAATAATAGAAAATTTCAACCTTATTCTAGAGAGAATCTAGCTAAAGCTATCATTTTTACTATAAATAGCATATGCACCTTTTCCTTCTTGAACGTAAGGCTCAACAAAACTATTCCTATATCACAGGACATGATGTGACCACGCCAACGTCGGGGACCTCTCCGACCACCTCAAAACTATTCCTATATCACAGGACATGATGTGACCACGCCAGCGTCGGGGACCTCTCCGACCACCTCGGCGAGCTCTTCGACCACCTCGGCGACCTCTCCGACCACCTCACCAGCTGATACACCACTCCAAGTCCCTACCGGACCAATCACCCGTAGCCGCGCCCAAAAGATACAGCAAGAGGTGCATGCGCTACTTTGTGATTTTCAATTAAACATTAATGATAATTTTGATCTACCTAAGTCATGCATGTTGTTATTATTCAGGTTCTCCGAGGAGGAAGACAAGGATACATCAAGGATGGATCAGAAAAGAAGAGCTACGTTCGAGTCAACCCAGCATGATGGAACCATCCAGATGAAACAGTCATATCTTTTGACTCCCAAAAGCTATGAAGGTGAATGAGCACTTGTTGGAAAGGTCTTGAAGCCTAGTTTCCAATGTTGTCATGCCGACCAGTTTGGAGTGTCCAACGTGGTGTCCGACCAGTTTTAGTGAAGACTGCTCCGAAGCTCAATAGTCTGCATGAAGCTAAAGATCCCGTGCAAAACTGTACCATTCTACAATAATTTATGGTGCATAGCATATATGGTTGGAAAGATGCTGAAGTTAGCTTTCCAATGCATCCAACGGTTCATCATTTGGACTTCCTAGGAAGGAGTTATGACCAAAACATTAAAGACTGCACAGAAGCCCAGAAGACGCGCGAAAACTGAAGACCACCTCGTGAATGCTCTAGGCCATTGACCTTCCACCTCCCAACCTGGCTTCTTCAGTTCACATCTATCTTATAGACTTCTCATAGTATACATATTACCTCTAGGCTACTAGAAAAGTACTTTTGATGATTTGATAATTCAAGTGATATTGCAGCCGAGCTGCCGAGTGCTTACTCAAACCCTTGTTCTTCCTTGTTCTTCCTGGACTTGTGAAGAGATTCCTCTGGGATCCACTAGTTCGTGCTTTGCGGGTTCTAGTACGGCTGCCCCGCCTTGTGTGGATTAGCTCTGGTTGTGGTTCTGCGGTCGTTCGAAGATCGAGTCAAAGTCTTCGTGGTTTTGGTGTTTCTCTCCCCATCGCTTGGTCGCCTCCAACCTTGGTCAGGTATAAAGCTAGTTACTCCACTGTTCTTCAGCAAGTTACCCTTTTATCCCTGCTGCCTTATTGCAAGTTATCTTGATCGTGACCTACTGTCGTGAAGATTGGGCCAACTCCCGTACTAAAATAGTTTAGTACCTATCATCTGGTATCAGAGCTTCGGATTAACACGGTAGGTCTTGCCGTCATCCACATCGTTATCCTTGTTTAATCTACTTCATATATTTGTGTTTATTCATATCCTATAGTCCAAAGCCACACAAAAAATACCTATAACCATTTCGTGGTACTGTTACGTTGTGTTTTGTGTTCATCGAGTTGCTAGTCACCACCGTTTATATATAAATTCAGTTGTTTCGTTCGTTACCGCTGTCAGTGTTATAAAAAATAGATAAAAAAAGGAAAGAATTAGTTTCAAAAAAAGAGAAAAGTGAAAAGAAGTTGAAGGATCTATGTTGCGATGTACTGCTGAAAATTTCAGTTTACATATTTTGAGTTGGTGGTAATCTTGTTAGCAGCAATGTCGTATCTTTGAGCACATCAAACCACTCGGTTGGCAGTACCGTAGCCCTCTTTGTTAGCCACCTATAGCTCCACCAAAAAACCTGAACCGAGACGTTCGATTCATAATCCTTACGACCTCTCTACCACCTCCGTTGAAGCTGCCACACCAGCACCGTCATGGTCTTTGAGATCAGGAAAGAACTTGGGTAAGTAAGAGGTGAGATTGTGTGTTTTCACAAATTTACCTATTCCACTTTTTTTTTCTTGCAACTGGTCTAACATGGTAGGATCCAATTCGAGTGTTCATGGTGGGAACCACAGAGATGAAGAACCCCCTGTTGCACGGGCGGAGCTACGCCAAATGGCCAACTCGCTCTTGGAAGCGATGGAGAGGATGTTCAACGAACGTCTCCCTGTAGCGGGTGGTCGAGGTCCACAACATCAACATGAAGACAATCACCGTGAAGAATTTGGTGATGAAAATTCTGGTTTGGGTGCTGGATTTCAGGGCCGCGACAACAATGGTCGTGGTGGTCATGGTGGAGGGCGCCGTGCTGAGTTTGATCAGCGCGGTGGTGGATGGCATGCTGAATTTGATCATCAGTGTGGAGGAGGACGTGGACGTGATCGTCATGTACATTTTGATGATGAAGATGAGGTTCATGATGAGTATGAGGCGGGATTTGATGATAATGAAAATCCTTTTGGTCACCATGGGCGTTTTGGACAGCTGCATGAACATCGTCGTGGTGCTGGTCATGATGGAGAAAATCATCGTGGTCATCGCAATAGAGATGATCCGGATAGCATTGCTCGTGTAAAGTTAAGTGTCCCAAAAATTTTAGGGAAAGAAAATGCTGATGCTTATCTTAAATGGGAGGAGCAATGTGATCAGATTTTTAGAGTGCATAATCTTTCTGATCAGAGGCGTGTCAACCTTGCTTCTATTGAGTTTTTGGGTTACGCTCTCACATGGTGGAACCAAGTTCAAGAAAATCAACGTGTGTTGGGACGTGATCATATCAACACATGGGCTGAGATGAAGAGAGTGATGAGAAGACGCTTTGTGCCATCAAGCTATCAGCGTGACCTCTGCAATAGGTTACAAACATTGAGACAAGGATCAAAATCTATTGATGGCTACTTCAAGGAGATGGAGTTACTCTTGGTAAGATCTATAATTAGAGAAGATGAAGAGTAAAAAATGGCAAGATTTTTGAATGGTCTCAATGAAGAAATTTCAGGTTTTGTTGAAATATTTCCATATCATAATTTGCAAGACCTTGTTGATCAATCTATGCGCACCGAGAGGAAAATTCAGCAAGAGGGACGAAGAAGGTCTTATGGGAGCCAATCAATTTTAGCCCCATGGCGTCGGCAGCAGCCCGGTACCTATGTTGGTGGGGGAAGATCACAAGGAGTTGCTACTAAGCCTTCTCCATCTATTGGTGCTGCAAAGACAACGGTTTCTACTGCTTCTTCACCTGCAATTCAGCAAGAACAACGACGTCCTGCTGCAAGCACAACAACCCCTTCTGTTGCATCAGCTGCTTCTTCTTCTTCCCATACCCGAGGCATTGTTTGTCACAAGTGCCAAGGTCGAGGACATATTGCTGCTCAATGTCCTAGTCGAAGGACCATGATTATAAATGAGTAAGGTGAATGGGAATCTGAAAGCGAACCTGAGGAAGAAGCTCCAATATATGATGAAGATCGGGCCTTTTATCCCCGCTGCCTTATTGCAAGTTATCTTGATCGTGACCTACTGTCGTGAAGATCGGGCCAACTCCCGTACTGAAATAGTTCAGTACCTATTAGGACATATATAACATATTTGCCGTATGCAATGTTGAGAAATAGTGAAAATATGGATTTTTTAAAGTCAACAAATTTAAGTGCAAACTATTGTTTTACCCTACTTTAAATGCATTTGGATAAGGGGAGAGGTGAGTTGAAGCATTAACATAGAGAGGGTAATAGGAACGAGGGTATTGAAGTTTGGAGGTAGGAGTGTATTTGTTTTTGTAGGAATGTGAGGTTTGGTGAGACAGGAAATGAGAGTTTAGAGGGCCAACTGACATTGGGGAGGAATAGTAGGGCGCTTTTGTTTCTCAGGGACACTTGCCTCACCCCTCCGGCATGGACTCCAAAAGACTCGCCCAGCCGAGTGAGCCGGATGCGCTCTCCGACTGTGGCATAGCTTGCATGGGAACCGAGATAACCAGCAAGGAAACCAAACACATTCGGGGCCTGTTTGAAACGGAGGATTGTAAAACAGAGGAAAGGAAAAAAAACACAGGAATGGGAAAGGAATGTATGGGCAAAACAGAGGATTGGAAAAACGCAGGAATTCTATATGAATGGTGTTTGGAACGCAGGAATGAGATGATATATATTAATCCGGAATCAATAGTAAGAGGATCATTAACCGTTTCCTTTAACATAGACCTTGAATGATACAAGCTATTATTAAGACTTAATTGGACGAGCTGTTGAGTAGATTATCCAGCCCAGGAGGCATGTGACGCACGGGCCCATGGACCAATTCCATTTAGATAAATTCATACAGCGCAGGGCCCACTGGTTCTTATCTCCCCTGCCTTCTTATCTCTTTTACTACTCATCTTCTCGAATGCGCTCTCCTCTGCATACCATGCCGCCGCTCGCTAGCACGCCGCCGCCGCGCCTGCCGCCTGCCGCGCCATCACTGCACAGCGATGTCACCGGCTTGTCACCAGTCAGGGCCATGGTGCGATGTTCTTTGTATCCGTGCAGATCTTACTTTGATGCTGGTGGATATGATTATATGAAAGAGTTTGCTTCCTTCAGCTTCTTTAATCCCTGTTTTTCGGCGCGTACATCCGTCTCACCTCGGGCATCCGCCAAAACTTTGGGTTGTAGTGGATGTTTTTGTTCCTGTGTTTTGTGAAGGGATGGGAGCCTTTCCGGAGGAATGGGAATGTTCATTCCTCCAATCCAAACGCCCCCTGACGTCAGCAAAACGCTGGAAGTGTATTCCTTTGGATTTCCTTTGATTTTCCTGCAATCCAAACGAGCCCTCGGTGGCTGTTTAGTTCCTAAAATTTTGCAAAATTTTTCAAGATTCTCCGTCACATCGAATCTTTGGACGCATGCATGAAGCATTAAATATAAATAAAAAATAAAACTAATCATACAGTTTAGACGAAATTCACGAGACGAATCTTTAAGCCTAATTAGACTATGATTGGACACTAATTGCCAAATAACAACGAAAGTACTACAGTACCATTTCTAAAAAATTTCGCCAACTAACCAAGGCCTCGCTGGCTCAACATCGTCGCTCAGCGAGGCTAGGCGAGCCTAAGCAGAAGAACCAAACGGTGCCCGTAATCGAGTGGGAATTGTGTTTGAAAATGGATATATCCTCACCATTCATTATGACTTGCAATATAATTTTCTACTCAAAGTCTTCACACCAAACAGAAGAAATAAATTGCCTCTTAAACTTTCCTTCTTATTTCTCTACACGAACTAAACAGAGTAGTGCCACTAAAATTCAAATTCTCATCTTAATTTCTACTAGTAATTCCCATACCCGCAGACTATGTAATTCCCTCCCGACGCGCCAGGAGGAACCGTGGAATTTTGTGTGGACGCGAAGCCAAATATTTGGAACCTCCAACTCTCCAAGGCGTCATCTTTTCTTTTTTCAAAAAAAAAAAACTCTCCAAGGCGTCAGTCAAAGCGAAATGCCTCGTCCCGTCCACTCCCGTCCCGGCGCATCATCATGTCATGTGGCAGCAGCATGGGCAGGTAACGCCGCCGCCTCAGCTGAATCCTCCCTCGTAGATTCCTAATCCCCTCTCCCAATCCCAGCCCGACACCCGCGTCCACGGCGGAATCCCATTCCGATTCCTCCCTCCCCGCCTCCCCTCTCGCCGTAGGGGCCGGGGGGCTAGGGTTTGTCGCGTCACCGCCGGCCTCCTCCGACGCGGCACCGACCCCCCCGTGCCGCGTACCTGGCCCGGCCGGATGCTATGCTGCTGAGCTGCAGGTCCCTCTCCATCTGTGTGCGCCGCCTCGTCGCTTGCATGGGGTGCGTCGTGCGTGCGCCCCGCCGCCCCCTCCCTTCCCATCCCGTCCTTCGGTACACGTCACGGTGTAGTAGTGGCCGCCGTGAGGCTCGTGGGGGATTTTTAGGATCCCCGCGCGCGATGCGATAGCGAGGTTCTAGACTTCTGTGCTTCTGTTCGGGGCACATATATGCTTGCTGCTCCCTGATTCAGATGGTTGAGCTCGTGATTCTGATTGGTAGGCTGGTTTGGTTTATCCTTTTCTCAGTTTTCCTGTTTAGCCAGTTGATTCCGTCGCGTTAGGTGTACTAGTATCTTACTGTTGTTTAATCTGCATGGTCTATTTCTGGTATAAAAGATATGCATTTGTCTGACTTTGGTACCAGGCCTCTGTATGAAAAATATTCAGTCTCTCGCTGCTTGAGTTCACGGAGTGATAGTTGCTTGGTAGTTTACTGCAACCATCAATCGGGTCACAAATGGTCATAACTTTGGCCTTTTTCTCTTTTGTATGTATGTAATACAAGAATAGAGTACATCATAGCTTATCTGGGCTCTCGAATACTGGTGCTAATCAATCACTGGCCGATACTGGTTTGCTACAGTGCAGAGGTTGCTTTGGATGCTGTGCTGAGCCAACTCCAATAACGGCAGTAGACAAGCCTTCCAAACGGTTGAGGATCCAGGGGCGCTCGGTGAGGAAGGCTAGCCTGTCGGAGGACTTTTGGAGCACGAGTGCTCATGAGATGGAGAACAGCGGGATCCAATCGCAGAGGAGCTTGTCTTCGATCAGCACGGTGGCTCAGTCCAGCGATCAGCATGCGGCGGGAAGTAGCAGCAACCCGAATGAGTTTGTGAATCAAGGTGAATCCATCTGTTTGATTTCCTCTTTGCCTTATTGATCCACCCTGTTAGTGTCATATAATGTCAAATAGTTCAAGTCTCTGACTGATTGTTGGAGCTCCATCATCCATGTGAATGGAAACCAAGTTTGAATGTCCAATGTTTGTGCTCTTGAATATATAGCGGTTGAGGTTCTAACTTCTCAGTAAAAGCTACAAACTATGATTGAAAAAGGTCTTTGCTTTATGTTCTAATCCTTATCAGTCTCAAAGTTGACATTGGATGATTCTGCATATGAATTTGTAGAAAGCCAATGACGTAAACCAGCAAAAGCCTCTATCTTGTTGAAGTACACTTCTCTGTTCTATATATGGCTTAATGTTCAAATCCTGATCAGTTTCAAATTTGGCGTGAGATGATTCTCAGGTTCTGCAAACGCATCTGTGGGAATATGGTTTGAGAGGATTCTCAGGTTCTGCAAACGCATCTGTGGGAATATGGTTATGTAAATCAGCAATAACAACTATGGTGTCAGCATTATACACTTATAATAATACTTTATAGAGAGCTTACTGACAGTAAATTCACAACTACAGTGATCTGGCAAGATTCCTTAAGAATATTGATGACTAAACTACTTTGTAGCGTTTTCTTTTCCAAAGAAGAAGAGGGAACCCTACTTTGTAGCATGCCCAGTCGTTACTAAGAAGTGAATGTTTTCCATTTATTTTTGTTCTTTGTTGATCTTTTTTGAATTTCATACTGCCTATTTTTCAGGCCTTATGCTCTGGAACCAGATGAGACAACAGTGGGTTGGAAGCAAAAAGCGCCACTCTAGATCTCAACAGCCTCGAGAACCAAAATTAAGGTGAATATTTTGTGATTTTCTTCCATCACACCGTAACTAGTGGGTTCCCTTGAGTTTCCTATTGTGAACCAAAATAACATTATATTATTTGATATTTCTTAGCTTGTAAGAAATTTTTTCACGGTGCTTGCTTCAGTGAAGTAGGTGCATCAGTGTTCCAAAAACAGACTAGATTTCCTCCATAATCTGCATTTTTCTTTTAATGGTGTATAGTTGGAACACGACGTATGAGAGTCTGCTAGGAAGCAATAAGCCATTCTCCCAACCAATACCTCTTGGTGTAAGATCCCATGCTTTATTACTTGTCTTGTTTGCCTCAAAACTTCCCTAAGCTGAACTTATGCTCGCAGGAAATGGTAGATTTGCTTGTGGACGCTTGGGAGCAAGAAGGCCTTTATGATTAGGCCTGTGGAGTTCATTGTTTGACTCAGATTAATCATTTAAATGTTTTTGGAACTTCAGATGTGCAGAAGCTCTAGGTTCTTGAAAGCGTTACATTTCCCGACCCCAATGGTGTACCCTGAATATCATATCATGAAACATGGCAGCGTCCTTATGTTAAGCAATTGTAATATATTATTCATGTCAAGCATATGAGAACATTAGATGATATTGTACCTGGTGTTTTATATGAAAACTTGATTTGGATGATCTAGGCAACTGGACTAAAAAAAAAGGGCATGCCTTGGTGCAAGTGCAATCTGCAATGAGAAGTGAAATTAATGAGAAACAAAAAAAAAAAAAAAAATGTGTGAAGTTATTGCCCACTAGGGTGTTCGGCTGGCTGGTTGCCGACTGGCCAGCCACCTCACAAAACACTATTCATGTCCTGCCAGAATAGTATTTTCCTCTTACAATAATCAGCCGGAACAGTATTTTTAGTCCTACCGAACTGTGAAGTGAAGCAAATGCTGGTTCTGGCCATGCTGGTTGATGAAAGTAGGTTGCCGCGCCTTCTTTTTATTTTCGAAGATTTTTTTTTTAAAATATCGAGGAAAAGTTAGTTCGGTACAAAGGATCAAAAAGAAACTCCACTGATTACATGCACGTAGCAGCATTGCCACCATTGCTACAATTACTAAAATGTGAGACACCAAGGCGATCCATTTTAGTACAACTCAGGATTTTATGGCACTAATAACTCAGATGGAAAAGTTATGAACATGATCGCATACAGAACTGACATAATCAACATTAAGGAAACATAACCGTTGTATCAATTAAGGAGCATGGAAGATACGGCTGGTGAGGCACTGATTATGTCCCAAAAAATCACATCACATCAAAGAGTATAGTTTAGATGTTCGCAGCACGTCAATGAATTTGAAGTTCAAGCACTCAAGGTATGTCATTATACCAAACAAATATAACTACGAAAGACTCGTGACCTTCAAACAAAATGGTAGGAGGACAAGAATATCTAATCATGGTTGTTGCCCTGACCCTGATTGTGCAATAGAGAACTTCTGCTCACGGGCCTGGGAAGTCAAGCGTGTGACAAGGATCAAACCATTGGCCTCCATCAGTCAACGGCTTAGGTTCCTGCCAGTAGAGATGTGACTGGTCCTTCAAATTATCATTCAAGAAACTTGCTTCTAGTGGTGTAGTATCATTCAAGAAATTTGCTTCTGGTGGTGTATTATAGAAACTTGCTCCTAGTGGTGTATCAGGAATCCCAGGGTCAGAAAAACTAGCAACAGGATAACACTGGCCGAGATTGAAAACAGCATCTGAACCTATAAACAACAAAAGTAAGTCTTGCATAACAAATTCACGATATTGTGATGATAGAAAGCATGTAAGCACACTTATACCTGAAGATAAGTTTGAAGCTTGAATTTTAGTAATCGGACAGCCCTCATGTTCAGAGTTACCAAAGACTGAAGAATGCATCATAGGGTATACCATTGGAATCGGTATTTCAAAAGATCTTCCAGACTTTGTGGGGTCATCAAGTATATCACTGTTGCGAACGTTTGCACCCAGCAGACCAGTGGTTTGTGACGAGATGGATTCTGGAGATTGAATGATTTGCTGTTCCATAGAAGCCGAAGGACATTGAAGCAACCAGTCATTACTTAGAGTATAGCTGGAACTTTGGAATGAAGGGAGCTCGACTGGATAGCCACTGGCAATGGCCCTACCAAGAGGCACCGACTGACTCTTTGTCAATACAAAGTTCAAATCAGTGGAACAAAAGGTTTTATCAGTCTCATCAGAAATTTGAAGACTACCAGTAGATGCATAGCGTTTCAAAGGTTTTGTTGGAACCACTGGATCCTTGTCATAGTCAAGGTGCTGAAATGTCATTACCTCATCTATAAGATCATTCATATCAACAACCTTTTCTTTTGCATACTCATTTAACTGTTTCTTGCCATGTGACTCTCCAGGAGTTTCACAGTTCATGTCTTGATGCGGTTGCGTAACCTGAGAAAGCATATATTCTGGATAGATAGGCAAACCATGTCTCTGATTCCTCTTCAATCTGGTATTCCAATAGTTTTTAATTTCATTATCTGTGCGACCAGGCAACTGAAATAAACACAATACATTAGTGTCTATCAAGGCCCAATTGAATTAGTAAAAATGATTTTCAAATTTAAGGGACAATTACTGTGAGAAGATTAAAAAAAGATTTTAACAAGAAATGCCTTCAAAAAACAAACAATAGAAACAACACAAATGAAATCAGAACAGTCAAAAGTAGCATCAAAATTCAACATCTAGTACCCATAACTAGCCATGGAATAGTTATATAAAGTGACTATTGTCCACGTTTAACTACAATCAACATCTACTACCATACAATCATACATGCAACATCAACAGTTCCCCTTCCATATACTCATCAACTAATGCATACTAGGGCAGCTTCAGTGCTGGAACGAACCGTCAATTCCACGTGAGACGAACAGATGTTTTGTTCAATAGCCCCAATGCATCATCCGATTAGTGGGAACCGCATACATACACAATAAAATAAATTCTCTCTTCCTCACGTGGCTCTGTCTGCACCTTGACGCTCTCATCGAATCCCATTCTTCCTCTACCCGCTTGTCCAGTCACAAACCCAATCAATTGACGTGCTTTGGAGAGCCATGGTCGACTCCCGTGCGGCACGCAAGTGGCCCACGCTCGCGCTCCTGCTGGGCAGCATGATGCTTGCCATGGCATCGGAGGGCACATGCCGCACACAGTAGTGATGGCCCCTCCTGTGTGGTTGTCAAAGGCGCTTGGAGCTCTGAGTGGGTTAGGCTAGAGATGGAACCCAACATTAGCTACCAGAAAAAGTTCTCAATGCACTGTACCAATCCTGTCCACCTGTAAAATGCAGCCTCAAAAGTTGAAACCACTTCTACATATATTGTTCAGTAGTCTCTGGATTAAAATTTTATATATTTAAAGTTTTGCCAGTTTAACCATATCGATGACAACATTTTATCACATTGCTTACAGGCTTAACTTTCATAATATTTTGGCGCTCTATAGTACCCAATGAAATTACTTATATTGCTTCAGTTGGGTGGGTAGGGGCCCCAAATGTAGTTAATGTAATAAGGCAACAGAGAAATTGTTTCTTTGGTAAAATAGTGAAGCAAAAAATTCGTCATGATTCTATCATCAGCAAGAGGGATTAAAATAAGATGGCCATTATCTAATTTCATTTGGTTTAATAACGGAATTTCATTCTCATGGCCACAATAACAAAAAAAATGCCTGTGCCAGTTGCAAGATAGAGAATTAGCACTTAAGTTCAGTGTTTCTTTTAAAAATAATTTAAGTTCACCAATCAGATAATTATTACTTCCCTACGAGGCTACAACCAAGGCCTTAATGCTGTTACCTTTCTATTACTGATTGATAAATCTGTAATACAAACATAATAAGTGATCTTTTGAGCACATTGAAACAAATGGAACAAATAGTTTGCCTTGAGCAATGAGCATGCAAAAGAGAAGCATAAATGTCTACTGCTAGCATGTATGTTGTCTGAAACTCTGAATATGTTAGCATGCGGCAAATACATGCAATATTTGGGGGAAATCAACATAATTCTATGAGATGGATTCGCAAAGCAGATCGATTCCAGGATGCAGGGAGCACGTTCCCACTCCACCAAAGCAAAGCATGTCATTCCCGACCTTTCTATGAACTAATCTAAATGTTACCACGAGACAGCACAACCAACGCAGGAAGGAAGCAGGAGAACGGCGAGCGCAGCACTCACATGCGAGGCCATCTTGGCCCACTTGTTGCCCCACATGATGTGGAACCTGATGATCTTGTCGACCTCCTCAGCGTCGAAGGGCCCCTTCTTGAGATTGGGCCTGAGGTGGTTGGCCCAGCGGAGGCGGCAGCTCTTGCCGCAGCGGTTGAGCCCGGCGTTCCGCTGCACCTTGTCCCAGTTACCCTCGCCGTGCGCCTCGACGTAGCTCTTGAGACGCTTGTCCTCGTCGGGCGTCCAGGGGCCCTTCTTCAGCTCGGGCACGCCGCCGCCGCTGGGGATCTCGTAGTCCCCGTCGCTGTCGGTCTCGTCGTCTTCGTCGTCATCGTCGGGCGAGACGTACCCCGTCTCGGCCTCATCGTCCAGTGGAGGGTTCTCTCCAACCAGCGCAGGGTTCTCGTCCACCTTCGCCACCTTCACCACCGTCATTTTGAACTTCGAAGGCAACTCGGTTGTCGTCCTCCGAAAGCTGGAGCTCCTTTAATCTACTGCAAGGAATTAAGCGAACCCAGCGAACTCATCAATAAATTAAGCGAACCGATCTGCAGCAATTGCGCACGCAACCCGATCTGCAGCAATTGCCTACCCGACCAATCCGATCTAATCCAATCGAATAATCTAGTACTAATTTGAACAGGGGAGTGAGAGTCTTTGATCTAATCCAATCAAATAAAACTAGTACTAATCTGAACAGGGAGGTGAGAGTCTTGGTCCGGACTAGAACAGTGTACCATGTATAGTAGGCGGCGTTCGTCGGAACAGATCAAACTCCGGTGGGCAGTGGAGGCCGTGGCGGGGAGGGGAGGCCCGTGGCGGTGGCGGATAAGGTGAGAAGCGACAGAGAATGGTTTGGAGAGTACGGCGGCTGCGAGGTGGACTGCTCCCCTCTGTTTACGCTACTGAGGGCGTGTTTGGGCCCCTTGGCCTGGCGCCCCCACACGCACCCACCAACACACACCCCACCACTGTACGTGTTTGATGTGTATGGACCGTCTCTCACCCTGGCTTCCCGGATGCATTTCGGTCCCCTCGGCCTAGTTCAAGGAAAACGCCCCCCTCGTTTTTTAGGGCATGGCCGCGCACGGCTCCTTTCGGCCGATTCCGAGGCGATTCATGGTGGTGGCGGCTGGCTCATGTGGGAAGTGTGAAACCTCCACGCGCGCTTCCACTACCGGTAAAATCCCCCGTCTTTATAAGCGGCCTCTCACTCGGCGAGCTCCCCTCCTTCGTCTCCATTGCTTCTCCACCAAATCCCGTGAGAGACCGGCGGTGTGTTGAGGTGTGGTGTATGGCGAGGTGACGTTCTTCTCCGGCGGGCTTCCTCTCCGTTCCCCCGGTCCGGATCTGGTCGGACGCGGCGCCGCACCTTGTTCCTAGCTGGGACTCCGGGAGGCGATCGTCTTTTTCCTTCGTCTTCCTCGGTTAGGTGGTGCGCGAGGTGGTGCTGTGTACCGGATCTGCTTCCTCTCCGTTGGGATCTGCTTCTTCTTCGTCGCCTCGTCTTCTTCTTCTCTGTTGTTTGCTTCGCGTTTGCTCCGTCGACCACCCCGAGGTGAAATCCACCCCAATGGATCTACTCTTTGATTTGGATGACGCTAGGGTTTCGTTGTACTTGTACAATGTGCTGTCTTTGTGGCTTATTTGAGCTTTTGGTGCTGGTTGCTTTGTTATGCGATGTTGGATTTAGGGTTTGCCTTGAACTGTTGTTAGTGTTCTTACTTCATTATGGTTTCATACTGTTTGTTTACCAGTTATTATGGTCGATGATGATGTCTATTGCACTGGAAGGTATGTTCTATCATGTAGCCGTGCCTACTTTTGTTGTTGAATGATTACACATCCATGTTGAGGCTAGCCAGGGTCTACCGGATCTGCTTCCTCTCCGCCGGGACCTGCTTCTTCTTCGTCGCCTCGTCTTCTTCTTCTCCGTTGTTTGCTTCGCGTTTGCTCTGTTTACCACCCCGAGGTGAAATCCACCCCCAATGGACCTACTCTTTGATTTGGATGATGCTAGGGTTTCGTTGTACTTGTACAAGGTGCTGTCTTTGCGGCTTATCTGATCTTTTGGTGCCGGTTGCTTTGTTATGCGATGTTGGATTTAGGGTTTGCCTTGAACTATTGTTATTGTTCTTACTTCATTATGGTTTCATGTTGTTTGTTTACCTGTTATTATGGTCGATGATGATGTCTATTGCACTGGGAGGTATGTTCTATCATGCAGCGGTGCCTACTTTTGTTGTTGAATGATTACACATCCATGTTGAGGCCAGCCAGGGTCAACTGAACTGTGTTTGTCCTGAATGTTCATGCATGCAGATGGATCTGACCCAAAACCGTGAGCCGATGGCCAATCAAGTTGCTGCCTTGGTAGTTGTTATGGTGTCTTATGTTGTCACTAGGCTTAGGAGCACTGTTGTATCATCTTAGGAGTGATGCTGAGCAGCATAGGAAGTAGACCCTGCAAGCCAGTTACAACTCCACAAATGCAGAGTGTTTGTCCATGTTAAGGATGACTAGAGCTCCTTTTTATGCTTTGTGTAACCTATTTAGAAATAGGGGGCTTGTACCAGAAAAGGCTAGGTGCACAGTTGAGGAGCAGGTTGCTATGTTCCTCCATGTAGTTGGACACAACCAAAGGTTTATTGTGGTTCACCAATCCTGTAGGAGGTCAATTGAGACTGTTCATAGGCACTTCCACCAGGTTTTGTATGCTGTTGGTGAGCTTAGAAGTGAAATGATTAAGCCTCCTACACCTGGCATACATCCAAAGATCCTTGAGAGCCATAGATAGAACCCTTACATGTAGGTAACTGTATATTTAACTGTTAAGCTATAACTCACTATAGGTGTGAACCAATGCACTTATCCCACTTACACCTTTTTTTAGGACTGTATTGGTGCCATTGATGGCACCCATGTGTTGGCTAGGGTGCCTAGACACATGCAGCAGGCTTTTAGGGGTAGGAAAGCAAACCCCACTCAAAATGTGGTGGCTGCTGTGGACTTTGACCTGAAGTTCACTTATGTATTGGCTGGCTGGGAGGGCTCAGCACATGATGCCCTCATCCTTGCTGATGCCATTGAGAGAAATGATGGGTTCATTATGCCTAAAGATAACTGAAACCAACTGTCCACTAAACTTATGTCCTTACCATGCCATATACATTCACCAATAGCATCTTTGGTGCACTTATAGGCAAATTCTACCTTGTACATGCAGGGTATGCCTACCACAGTGGCTTCCTCCCTCCATACAGGGGGGTGAGGTACCATCTATATGAGTATGACAATAGAAACCACCTAACTAATGCAAGGGAATTCTTCAACTTGAGACACTCCTCACTTAGGGTCACAGTTGAGAGGGCTTTTGGGGCTTTGAAGAACATGTTTTGTATTTTAGACAACAAGCCATTCCACCCTTACAAGACACATGTCAAGCTTGTGCTAGCCTATTGCATTCTTCACAACTGGATTCTAGGCTTTGGCAAGGGCCAAGTAGTGCCACCAGAGGACTGGTTGCCACCAAACTAGCCTGATTCTCAGCCTGTCCATGAGGTGCTATCTCAATACTCTAATGTCATGTCCACTAGGAGGGATGCCATCTGTACTACAATGTGGGAGGGTAGGGGTACCTCTAGGACCTAATTCATGCATGTTTATTCTTGTATAACTTAGTTTGTTGACCCTGGTATGGAACATGTGGTTTATGTACTTCTGTTGTAATAATTATTGGACAAGGCTAAGACCAATGAGGTTCAATACTATTGTTAGTGTTCTTACTTCATTATGGTTTCATACTGTTTGTTTACCTGTTATTATGGTCGATGATGATGTCTATTGCACTAGAAGGTATGTTCTCTCATGCAGCCGTGCCTACTTTTGTTGTTGAATGATTACACATCCATGTTGAGGCCAGCCAGGGTCTACCGGATCTGCTTTCTCTCTATCAGGACCTACTTCTTCTTCATCACCTCGTCTTCTTCTTCTCCGTTGTTTGCTTTGCGTTTGCTCCATTGACCACCCCGAGGTGAAATCCACCCCAATGGACCTACTCTTTGATTTGGATGATGCTAGGGTTTTGTTGTACTTGTACAAGGTGCTGTCTTTGTGGCTTATCTGAGCTTTTGGTGTCGGTTGCTTTGTTATGCGATGTTGGATTTAGGGTTTGCCTTGAACTGTTGTTATTGTTCTTACTTCATTATGGTTTCATGTTGTTTGTTTACATGTTATTATGGTTGATGATGATGTCTATTGCACTGGTGAAAGGTCCTAATGGCTAGAGGGGGGGGGGGGGGTGAATAGCCTAATAAAAATTTCTACAACAACACTTAACAAAATGGTTAGACAATTATAAGGCGAAGCAAGTGTTGCGCTAGCCTACTCAAAATGCAGGCCACCTACCACAAGTCTAGTTTAGATAGTATCTATTCACATAATAGCTATGACACTACCCTATGTTAGTGTGCTCTCAAAGGCTAACGAAAGAGCCATACCAACCAAGCAAGCAAGCTCTCACAACTAGCTACACTAAAGAGTTTGACAACTAGTTTGCGGTAATGTAAAGAGAGTGATCAAGAAGGTTATACCGCCGTGTAGATGAAGAAACCAATCAATCATAAGGATGAATAACAATAAAGACCAATCACCTCGGAATCAATGATGAACACAATGATTTTTTACCGAGGTTCACTTGCTTGCCGGCAAGCTAGTCCTCGTTGTGGCGATTCACTCGCTTGGAGGTTCACACGCTAATTGGCTTCACACGCCAAATCCTCAATAGGGTGCCGTACAACCAACACAAGGTGAGGATCACACAAGCCATGAGCAATCCACTAAAGTACCTTTTGGCTCTCCACCGGGAAAAGGTCAAGAACCCCTCACAATCACCACGATCAGAGCCGGAGACAATCACCAACTCCGCTCGATGATCCTCGCTACTCCAAGCCATCTAGATGGCGACAACCACCAAGAGTAACAAGCGAATCCCGTAGCAAAACACGAACACCAAGTGCCTCTAGATGCAATCACTCAAGCAATGCACTTGGATTCTCTCCCAATCTCACAAAGATGATGAATCAATGATGGAGATGAGTGGGAGGGCTTTGACTAAGCTCACAAGGTTGCTATGTCAATGAAAATGGCTAAAGGTGTGAGCTTCAACCGGCCATGGGGCTTAAATAGAAGCCCCCATGAAATAGAGCCGTTGTACCCCTTCACTAGGCACAACGTGGGCTGACCGAACGCTGGACCTCAGCGTCCGGTCGCCTAACGAGAGCCACGTGTCCTGATCTCAACGGTCACTTGAGTTGACCGGATGCTATGCTATAACTAACCGGACGCTGAGCCACCAGCATCCGGTCGTTTCCAGTAAGGTTCTAGAAACACATTTTGCCCACCGGACGCGTCCGGTCATGCACGACTGGACCCTGCCTCTAGCATCCGGTCGCTGAACGACCAGGTGTCCGGTCGTTTGATCGACGCCAGCATCTCCGCTGTTACAACTGATCGGACGCGCTGGTTCCTCTGGGACCAGCGTCCGGTCACCTTGTGACCAGCGAGACTAACTCCTTTTTACCTCTAACTTCTTCACCCTTGCTCAAATGTGCCAACCACCAAGTGTATCACCTTGTGCACATGTGTTAGCATATTTTCACAAACATTTTCAAGGGTGTTAGCATTCCACTAGATCCTAAATGCATATGCAATGAGTTAGAGCATCTAGTGACACTTTGATAACTGTATTTCGATACGAGTTTCACCCCTCTTAATAGTACGGCTATCAATCCTAAATGTGATCACACTCTCTAAGTGTCTTGATCACCAAAACAAAATAGCTCCTATGGTTTATACCTTTGCCTTGAGCTTTTTATTTTTCTCTTTCTTCTTTCCAAGTCTAAGCACTTGATCATCACCATGGCATCACCATCATCATGTTATAATCTTCATTTGCTTCACCATTTGGAATATGCTACCTATCTCATGATCACTTGATAAACTAGGTTAGCACTTAGGGTTTCATCATTTCACCAAAACCAAACTAGAGCTTTCAATCTCCCCCTTTTTGGTAATTGATGATAACCCTTTTACAAAGATATGAATTGAAATTCAATTGAATCCATGTTGCTTGTCCAAGCATATTTACCATGTGCAAAAGAATATGGACAAGTTTCATGAATCCCAAATGGTAGCAATTGCTCCCCCTACATATGTGCTAAAAGTTTGGATTGTAGCTTGCACATATGCTTAGATAGGAAATATGGGAGACAGTGTCTACCAAATGATGCTAAGGTATAAGAGATGGACCTTTGAAGCGTGATACCAATCGGAGTGCACCATTATACCATCCTTAGCACCATGGCTAGCTCTATACCACTTGGAAACATACTTTGAAAAGATACCACTTGTAAAAACTTACTTGGAAATGAAAGTTATCTAGTGATTTCATTTCATCATTCAATCTTACAACTAGCATTCATCACACAAGCATGGATATTTTAAATTTAAAACTTGTGCCATGCAAGTAAACATATGAAATACACATTCAAATGCACCATACAAGTTCATGAGCTTGCTCCTCCTACTTGTGTGCTCAAAATTTTAATTGATCCCTTTCCTTTGTCATATTTTTCCCTCATGTCAAGTTTGTCCCCCTTTGTCCAAATTCTTCCCCTTTGTTGTTTTTTCACCACCTTAGTACACAAATATATCTTTTGTCTTTCTCCCATGTACTAATATCTTTGTTATTTCTCCCCCTTATCACATATATCTTTGTTTCTCTCCCCCTTTGTCATCAATGACCACAAAGACTTAAAATATAGATAGGTAGAGATTATCAATGTCAATCAATGGGGTGAGGATTATTTTTCCAAATTTGGTCCAATCTAGATCATTTACCAAAGATATTTAACTCGGTTTGATCCAAGGACAAGCTTCTTCACACCTCCAAATAAGGGTTATCTTGTACCATGTTGAGTTAAACACCTAGAGCTCATTTTCTAGATTAAACACTAGGTTTACAAGCCCATAAACATGTCATATGCTACCACTAGATCAAGTCAAGCATAGAAGCAATAGTGGTACCATACAATCATCAAATTCATTTGATTTTCATGAAGGAGCCTAATAAAATTGAACCACTTGAAAGGTCCTAATAAAATTGAAAATGTGACTAGATGCACTAAACATGTCCTTAGCAAGGATGTATGTGTGGGGGATATACCCCCGGGTACCACAAGATGGTACATGGGCCGCACCATCCGAGGTGGCCCGGCCCATAAGATCAAGGCGTGCACATCAAGATTACAAGTTGTACTAGATATTGTAATAGTACCAAATTGGATACTTTACTTGTAATCTTGTCTCTTCGGAGTATATAAGAAGAGACAAGGGTCCCCTAGAGGACAGGTTAATCTGTATACATCTCAATACAATACACCAAAGACACAGGACATAGGGTATTACGTCGACCAGACGGCCTGAACCTGTCTAAATCGCTGTCTCTGCGCCTTGTGTCACCATCTGGTTCCAGATCACACGCATCCTACCGATAATCTACCACCACGGGCACCCCCCTCGGTGGACTGCCGACCATATTTCGTCGACAGTGGCGTGCCAGGTAGGGGACCCCTTTAGGGGCTCATGCGCGCTGATCCTCCGGTGAACCAGATGGACCTCAAGATCAACATGACGTTGTCCGCAAGATCGTTCTTCGGTCTTGCATGGAAACCATCATCATCTGCAGCGATTCGGCTACCTGCAGAGCACCTCGATTTACGGCGATTCGACTACCTGCAGATTCCAGCGTTCAACTTCTACTGAATCCACGCCGACTCCGACGCGTGGGCAACCTGCCCTGACCGGCTCCAACTCTCCGAGAGAAAGCCTACAAGCACCCCACGGAACCTGACAGACTTCAGGGTCACGTCGTATCAACAAGATATACGACAAGCCAATAAGGAAGGAGCCAGAGAGAAGGCATGCAAGCTAATCATGCATATACGTGTATATGTATCATGTACAGGCTAGCTGTTTTCATCCAATGACTACTCGATCCAGAGGCTACCAGGATGTCTGCGATCAACTTACATGTATATATGCATCACATGCAAGCTTCACATACTTGCATCTACGTACATGACCACGCAAGCGACTACTCGGCCCTGATCAAGCAGCGACAAGCAAGCAAGAGTTCCGAGTCTGACCCCAGTTGAAACCTTCAACATCGTGCGCCAACCACCGCGGCCAAGCCGGGAGCATCTCATCTCGTGACCACAAGATCTCCGACGGCGACATCATCACCGAGATAAGATTCCAAGCCATTGAACAAGCTGTCCGAGCCGTTGGCGAGCCGCAGCGAGCCATCAAGCAAGCCACGCCGAGCCGCAGAGCGAGCCGCAGAGCGAGCTCCGCTGAGCTCCGACCACCAGACCACGTCAACCACGTCCTGAGCGGCTCCGCCGAGCTCCGACCACATCGACCACCAGACCACGTCGCAATGATGATCGCCGCGAAGAACGGCGCTACGACAATCGCGACCACAGTCATGGCGACAGGCCGAAAAGCTCGAGGATCGGACAACTTCATCACCGCCGACCAGATTTCTATCAAAGATAAGTACACTTCTAATATTTATATTTAATATAATTTTCATTACGACGTTTCTCCACAACGTCCTTGTCATGATTATTCTTCAAATAACGTTTGTCCATGTATACAATCTTAAATATAACATACATCTATACTTAATGCAAATCCTCGACCAGTCATGTTGACGCTCGATGCCTCCAGAGACGGTCCTGTCTCCGGCTCCTCCCTACATGTGCATGAGCGTCTGCCCTCTGCGTTATGGGTGGTCGGCAGCGGTTCCTTAGCGACGCTTTGTTCTTCCTACACGTGCACGGGCTCCGCGCCCCGCGTTATGGTTCGCGGGCTAGCTAGGACTGGAGACTCAGCTACATACTAACTGGTCGGGCGGTTTATATTAAGTATAAACACAAACTTCATATTAACACTGATGTTCACAAAGCACCAACTGCTTTATCACATCATGCTTATTTGCAAATGACTGCTGATCGTATTTTCTTCATCGCTGATTTTTTCTCCATAATTTATTATTTTATACATCATGTACTACCTTTCTACATATTTATCTACAGGAATTTCGAGCTATGCTCGGGGACTTCGTCGCTCGCCTCTCGACCTATGCTCGGGGACTGCCTCGATCACTCTCCGACCATGGCTCGGGGACTTCGTCGCTCACTCCTCGACCTGTGCTCGGGGACTGCCTCGATCACTCTCCGACCACGGCTTGGGGACTTTGTCGCTCGCTCCTCGACCTGTGCTCGGGGACTGCCTCGATTACTCTCCGACCATGGCTCGGGGACTTCGTCGCTCGCTCCTCGACCTGTGCTCGGGGACTGCCTCGACCGCTCTCCAACCATGGCTCGGGGACTTCGTCGCTCGCTCCTCGACCTGTGCTCGGGGACTGCCTCGATCACTCTCCGACCACGATTCGGGGACTTCGTCACTCGCCCCTCGACCTGTGCTCGGGGACTGCCTCGACCGCTCTCCGACCACGGCTCAGGGACTTCGTCGCTCGCTCCTCGACCTGTGCTCGGGGACTGCCTCGACCGCTCTCCGACCACGGCTCGGGGACTTCGTCGCTCGCTCCTCGACCTGTGCTCGGGGACTGCCTCGACCACTCTCCAACCACGGCTCGGGGACTTTGCGTCTCGACTACATGTGACTGGCAACTCGCATACAGTTGGGATATTTTTTCTCACTTGGACCTTGCTACAAGGCTCATACCTCGCCTTCCAGCAAGCTCGGGGACTACATCGGTACGATGCACTTATCGGTGCATCTCGTATCGCCTGTACGATGATTGGATTCTTAACTTCAGTAGAAATTCTATTTTAGACCCTGGCACCACGTGCCTGCGTCACCTACTACCAGGCTCGGGGACTAAGTGGGCACACTTCACCTTGCGATGAATGTGTTTGTTTTTTGACTACTACGCCTCTAATGATCAAGGACGCTATGCTTCAAGACGCACTTACATTTCTTTTCAAAAATACAAGTGGGCACACTTCCTAGGACAGAAATCTTTTTTTCTTAAGAGCACCCTACATTCTTCGGACAACCTACTTCTCCGGCGACAACGGTGGTCGGAGATGTCAAGAACTCAAGCCTCACTGTTCGGAGAAGGTTAAAATGGCATGTCGCATCAGAATACATGGCGCTCGGGGACTAGCTGTGGGGGATATACCCCCGGGTACCACAAGATGGTACATGGGCCGCACCATCCGAGGTGGCCCGGCCCGTAAGATCAAGGCGTGCACATCAAGATTACAAGTTGTACTAGATATTGTAATAGTACCAAATTGGATACTTTACTTGTAACCTTGTCTCTTCGGAGTATATAAGAAGAGACAAGGGTCCCCTAGAGGACAGGTTAATCTGTATACATCTCAATACAATACACCAAAGACACAGGACGTAGGGTATTACGTCGACTAGACGGCCCGGACCTGTCTAAATCGCTGTCTCTGCGCCTTGTGTCACCATCTGGTTCCAGATCACACGCATCCTACCGATAATCTACCACCACGGGCACTCCCCTCGGTGGACTGCCGACCATATTTTGTCGATAGTATGTCATGCCAATCAACTTTTACCTTGAATAGCTTGAAGAAGAGGCATGTCATATAAGTGGGGGGGGGGGGGGCGGTGCATCAACACATATTTGAGAAATCCAATATGTTCAACTCATTCCTTAGCTTGCAAAACCTTTTCTCATCTAATGGCTTGGTGAATATATCGGCAAGTTGATCTTCGGTGCCTACACTCTCAATGCAAATGTCTCCTTTTTGTTGGTGATCTCTTATGAAATGGTGGTGGATATCAATGTGCTTTGTTCTTGCATGTTGAACCGGATTGTTGGTCAACTTGATTGCACTCTCATTGTCACATAGCAATGTCACTTTCTTGAACTTGATTCCAAAATCACTCAAAGTGGCCTTCATCCAAAGTACTTGTGCACAACAACTACCGGCGGATATGTATTCGGCTTCGACGGTTGATAATGCAACACTATTTTGCTTCTTTGATGACCATGAAACAAGTGATCTTCCCAATAGTTGACATGTGCCCGAGGTGCTCTTCCTTTCAACTTTGCATCCCGCATAAACTGAGTCGGAGTAACCAACTAGCTCAAACTTTGCTCCTTTGGGATACCATAAGCCAATATTTGGTGTATGCTTCAAGTACCTCAATATTCTCTTTATAGCCTTCAAATGACTTTCTCTTGGTGAGGCTTGAAATCTTGCACACATGCATACACTAAACATAACATCCGACCTTGATGCAGTCACATAGAGTAGGCTTCCAATCATAGACCGATACAATTTTTGATCCACCATATTTCCACTTGCATCACTATCTAAGTTGCCATTGGTTCCCATTGGTGTGCTAATGGCTTTACTATCAATCATTCCAAACTTCTTGATCATGTCCTTGATGTACTTGCCTTGACTCACAAATGTACCATTCTTCAATTGCTTGATTTGAAGGCCAAGGAAGTAGCTTAATTCTCCAATCATGGACATCTCAAACTCATTAGCCATCATCTTTCCAAATTCTTCACAAAAGTCTTGATTGGTTGATCCAAATATGATATCATCAACATACATTTGCAACACAAATAGATCTTTTCCAATCTTCTTGATGAAAAGAGTAGTGTCAACCTTGCCCATTGTGAACCCTTTAGAGAGTAGGAAGTCCCTCAATCTCTCATACCATGCTCTAGGTTCTTGCTTCAAGCCATACAATGCCTTCTTCAACTTATACATATGGTCGGACTTCTTGTCATCTTCAAAACCGGGAGGTTGCTCAACATATACTTCTTCATTGATGTAACCATTGAGAAATGCACTCTTAACATCCATTTGATAGAGCTTGATGTTGTGGGCACAAGCATAGGCTAGCAAGATTCGTATTGCTTCCAATCTAGCAACTAGGGCATATGTTTCTCCAAAGTCAAGACCTTCAACTTGTGTATAGCCTTGTGCTACCAATCTTGCTTTGTTCCTTACTACTATCCCATCTTGATCTTGCTTGTTTCTAAAGACCCATTTGGTTCCAATCACATTGTATCCCTTTGGTCTCTCTACTAATTCCCATACTTGATTTCTTGTGAAGTTATTCAATTCTTCATGCATAGCATTCACCCAATCAACATCCTTCAATGCTTCATTTATCTTCTTTGGTTCAATGGATGATACAAATAAGAAATGTTCACAAAATGAAGCCAATCTTGACCTTGTTTGAACACCTCTTGAAATATCACCAATGATAGTGTCCAATGGATGATCCCTTGCAACATTGGTTGGTTGGAGGATTGGAACTTGATTGCTTGCACTTGCTTGATCATTGGGTTGAGATGATGTACTAGCCACTTGATCTTGTTCATTATCATGAGATCCATTTGCACTAACTTGATTTGTATCATCTTGCACATTTGAGTTAGAGAGCACTTGCACTTGATCATCTTCATCATCATTCACTTGCCTAGGCCTCAATTCACCAATATACATGTTCTTCATGGCATTTGAAAGTTGAATGCCTCTAACATCTTCCAAGTTCTCATTCTCTACTTGTGAACCCTTGGTTTCATTAAATTCAACATCATGAACTTCCTCAAGAGTACCACTATCCAAATTCCAAACTCTATATGCTTTGCTTGTAGTGGAATAGCCAAGTAGGAATCCTTCATCACATTTCTTGTCAAACTTACCCAATCTAGTGCCTTTCTTTAAGATATAACATTTGCAACCAAAGACCCAAAAATATGCAATGTTGAGCTTTCTACCATTCAAGAGCTCATATGGTGTCTTCTCTTTCAATCGGTGACAATAGAGACAGTTGCTATAATAGCAAGCCGTGTTGATAGCTTCGGCCCAAAAAGATTGACTCACATTGTACTCACTAAGCATAGACCTTGCCATATCAATGAGTGTTCTATTTTTCCTCTCAACAAGGCCATTTGATTGAGGTGTGTACTTGGTCGAGAATTGATGTCTAATTCCAAATTCATCACATAACTCATCAATTCTAGTGTTCTTGAACTCACTACTATTGTCACTTCTAACTCTCTTGATGGTTGTTTCAAACTCATTGTGAATGCCCTTGACAAATGATTTGAATGTTGCAAACACATCACTTTTGTCCACTAGAAAGAATACCCATGTGTATCTAGTGTAGTCATCCACTATCACAAATCCATATTTGTTTCCACTGATACTAGTGTATTGTGTTGGCCCAAACAAATCCATGTGCAATAACTCAAATGCTTTACTAGTGCTCATCATGCTTTTCTTAGGATGGGTGTTTCCAACTTGTTTACCAGCTTGACAAGAGCTACAAAGCTTATCCTTTTCAAACACAACATCTTTCAAGCCTTTAACTAAGTCATGCTTAACCAATCTATTCAATTGTTTTATTCTAACATGACCAAGCCTTCTATGCCATAACCAACCCATGCTAGACTTAGTGAATAGGCATGTAGATAATCTAGCTTCACTTGCATTGAAATCGACCAAGTATAGATTCTCATATCTAAAGCCTTTGAAGATCAAGTTAGAGCCATCTACACTTATGATCTCTACATCATCTACCCCAAATATGCATTTGAATCCAAGATCACACAATTGAGCCACGGATAGCAAATTGAAGTTCAAGCTCTCTACTAGCAACACATTGGATATGCTTATGTCATTGGATATTGCAATCTTACCAATCCCTTTGACCTTGCCTTTGCCATTATCACCAAATGTGATACTATCATAACCATCATTGCCATTGGTGTTGATTGAGTTGAACATTCTTGCATCACCGGTCATATGTTGAGTGCACCCACTATCAAGAACCCAATGCCTTCCTCCGGCTTTGTAATTTACCTACAAAAGAAGATCAATTCTTTTTAGGTACCCAAACTTGCTTGGGTCCTTGAAGGTTAGTCACTAAGCTCTTTGGTACCCAAATGGCTTTCTTCTTTGAGCCCATCCATAGTTTACCAATGAACTTAGCCTTCACACCATTTATACCCTTAGTAAGCATATAGCATGAATCAAGCTTTATGGAGGATACATTAGCATTTTTAGTCTTGTTGTTGCATTCATGCTCTTTATGACCCACTTGCTTGCAACTAGTGTAAAACTGACCATTGTTCTTCACAAAACTAGTCTTGTGATGAGCAAAGGCCGCCTTGCCTTTCTTGGGGGTGTAGCCCAATCCCTCTTTGTAGAGAGAAGCTCTTTAGCTACCCAAGCACATAAGCAAGCGGTCCTCACCACCATAAGCCTTAGCTAAGGTGTGAGTGAGCTTATTGACCTCCTTCTTGAGGTTCTCATTCTCAACCACTAGTGAGGCATCACAAGTGAGACCGTCACTACTAGATGAGGTGGAGGTGGAAATACTACAAGAAGGGTTAGTGGGAGCAACAATGATAGGCATAGATAATGATTCATCAATTATATCAGAAGTTAAGCCTACATTGCAAGTTTCAACATGCTTCTTTTTATTTTGCTCATCAAGCAAAGAGGAATGAGCCTTTTCAAGCTTTTTGTGAGCTTTGCCAAGCTTCTCATTGGCTTCCTCTAGCCCCTCATGAGATGCATTGAGCTCATCAAAGGCTTGCTTATGGTCTTTTAGTTCCTTACGCAAGCTTTTGCATTCCCTTCTCTTAATGTCAAAGTGTTCTCTAGCATCTTCTAGCATGTCAAATAATTCATCTTTAGTGGGTTCATCATCATCACTATCACTATCATGGTTATTTTCATTTTCATTTTCATCATCATGTTCTTCATCACTTTCATCATCACAAGATTATACCTTAGTGGCCTTAGCCATGAAGCATGATGAAGATTCGAAGAGAGAAGGCTTCTCATTGATAGCAATGCTTGCAAGAACCTTCTTCTTGGTGGTCTTGACATCATCACTATCATCATCATCATCACTTGATGAAGCGTCGCTATCCCAAGTGACTACATATGAACCACCCTTCTTCTTCTTGAAGGCCATCTTGTCCTTCTTATCTTTGTTTTCCTTCTTGTCCTTCTTATCTTTGTTTTCCTTCTTGTCCTTCTTCTTGTTCTTCTTGTTGTCATCATCATTATCGCTATTGTATGGACATTGAGCAATAAGATGATCTTTGCTTCCATACTTGAAGCATCTTCTTGACTCTTCTTTGTTCTTAGATGAAGACTTCTTTCTCCTAGCACGATAGCCGTTTTCACCATGAACTTGCCAAATCTCTTGACAAAGAGAGCCATCTTCTCATCATCATCATCATCATCATCCCATGAATCATCATCTTCACTTGATGTTTCCTTCTTAGCTTTGCCCTTGGATGATGTGGCTTTGAATGCCATGCTCTTCTTCTTGTCATCCTTCTTCTCATCTTTCTTCTCCTTCTTTTATTCCTTCTCATCATCAACTCTATATGTATCATCGGTCATTATATCCCCCAATACTTGGTTTGATGTCATGGTGTCCAAACCGCTTCTCACTAGAATGGTGACCAATGTACCAAATCTTGAAGGCAAACATCTTAAGAACTTATGTGAGAAGTCCTTGTCCTTCACCTATTCACCAAGTGCTTTAAGATCATTGACAAGAACTTGAAGCCTATGGAACATCTCCGGCACACTCTCATCCTCCTTCATCTTGAAGCTTGCAAACTTGGAGGTTCACGCGCTAATTGGCTTCACACGCCAAACCCTCAATAGGGTGCCACACAACCAACACAAGGTGAGAATCACACAAGCCACGAGCAATCTACTAAAGTACCTTTTGGCTCTACGCCGGGAAAAGGTCAAAAACCCCTCACAATTACCCTGATCGGAGCCGGAGACAATCACCAACCTTCGCTCGACGATCCTCGCTGCTCCAAGCCATCTAGGTGGCGGCAACCACCAAGAGTAACAAGTGAATTCCATAGTGAAACACGAACACCAAGTGCCTCTAGATGCAATCACTCAAGTAATGCACTTGGATTCTCTCCCAATCTCACAAAGATGATGAATCAATGATGGAGATGAGTGGGAGGGCTTTGGCTAAGCTCATATGGTTGCTATATCAATGAAAATGGCTAAAGGTGTGAGCTTCAACCGGCCATGGGGCTTAAATAGAAGCCCCCAGGAAATAGAGCCGTTGTACCCCTTCACTAGGCACAACGTGGGCTGACCGAACGCTGGACCTCAGCGTCCGGTCGCCTAACGAGAGCCACGTGTCCTAATCTCAACGGTCACTTGAGTTGACCGGATGCTGTGCTATAACTAACTGGACGCTGAGCCACCAGCATCCGGTCGTTTCCAGTTCTCAACTGGTCATTTCCGGTCGCTGAACGACCAGGTGTCCGGTCATTTGATCGACGCCAGCATCTCCGCTGTTACAACTGACCGGACGCGCTGGTTCCTCTGGGACCAGCGTCCGGTCACCTTGTGACTAGCGAGACTAACTCCTTTTCACCTCTAACTTCTTCACCCTTGCTCAAATGTGCCAACCACCAAGTGTATCACCTTGTGCACATGTGTTAGCATATTTTCACAAACATTTTCAAGGGTGTTAGCATTCCACTAGATCCTAAATGCATATGCAATGAGTTAGAGCATCTAGTGACACTTTGATAACCGCATTTCGATACGAGTTTCACCCCTCTTAATAGTACAACTATCAATCCTAAATGTGATCACACTCTCTAAGTGTCTTGATCACCAAAACAAAATAGCTCCTATGGTTTATACCTTTGCCTTAAGCTTTTTGTTTTTCTCTTTCTTCTTTCCAAGTCCAAGCACTTGATCATCACCATGGCATCACCATCATCATGTTATGATCTTCATTTGCTTCACCATTTGGAATGTGCTACCTATCTCTTGATCACTTGATAAACTAGGTTAGCACTTAGGGTTTCATCATTTCACCAAAACCAAACTAGAGCTTTCAACTGGGAGGTATGTTCTATCATGTAGCCGTGCCTACTTTTGTTGTTGAATGATTACACATCCATGTTGAGGCTAGCTAGGGTCAACTGAACTGTGTTTTCCTTGAATGTTCATGCATGTAGATGGATCCAGCCCAAAACCATGAACCGATGGCCAATCAAGCTGCTGTCTTGGTAGTTGTTATGGTGTCTTATGTTGTCACTAGGCTTAGGAGCACTGTTGTATCATCTTAGGAGTGATGCTGAGCAGCATAGGAAGCAGACCCTGCAAGCCATTTACAACTCCACAGATGCAGAGTGTCTGTCCATGTTAAGGATGACCAGAGCTCCTTTTTATGCTTTGTGTAACCTATTTAAAAATAGGGGGATTGTACCAGAAAAGGCTAGGTGCATAGTTGAGGAGCAGGTTGCTATGTTCCTTCATGTAGTTGGACACAACCAAAGGTTTATTGTGGTTCACCAATCCTTTAGGAGGTCAATTGAGACTGTTCATAGGCACTTCCACAAGGTTTTGTATGCTGTTGGTGAGCTTAGAAGTGAAATGATTAAGCCTCCTACACTTGGCATACATCCAAAGATCCTACACTTGGCATACATCCAAAGATCCTTGAGAGCCATAGGTAGAACCCTTACATGCAGGTAACTGTATATTTAACTGTTAAGCCATAACTCAATGTAGGTGTGAACCAATGCACTTATCCCACTTACACCTTTTTTTAGGACTATATTGGTGCCATTGATGGCACCCATGTGTTGGCTAGGGTGCCTAGACACATGCAACATGCTTTCAGGGGTAGGAAAGCTAACCCCACTAAAAATGTGATGGCTGCTGTGGACTTTGACTTGAAGTTCACTTATGTATTGGCTGGCTAGGAGGGCTCAGCACATGATGCCCTCATCCTTGCTGTTGCCATTGAGAGAAATGATGGGTTCATTGTGTCTAAAGATAACTAAAACCAACTGTCCACTAAACTTATGTCCTTACAATGTCATAGAAATTCACCAATAGCATCTTTGGTGCACTTGTAGGCAATTCTACCTTATAGATGTAGGGTATGCCTACCGCAGTGGCTTCCTCCCTCCCTACAGGGGGTGAGGTACCATCTGTCTGAGTATGAGAATAGAAACCACCCAACTAATGCAAGGGAATTGTTCAACTTGAGACACTCCTCACTTAGGGTCACAGTTGAGAGGGCTTTTGGGGCTTCAAAGAACATATTTTGTATTTTAGACAACAAGCCATTCCACCCTTACAAGACACATGTCAAGCTTGTGCTAGCCTGTTGCATTCTTCACAACTGGATTCTAGGCTTTGGCAAGGACCAAGTAGTGCCACCATAGGACTGGTTGCCACCAAACTAGCCTAATTCTCAGCCTATCCATGAGGTGCTGTCTCAATACTCTAATGTCATGTCCACTAGGAGGGATGCCATCTGTACTGCAATGTGGGAGGGTAGGGGTACCTTTAGGACCTAATTCATGCATGTTTATTCTTGTATAACTTAGTTTGTTGACCCTGGTATGGAACATGTGGTTTGTGTACTTCTGTTGTAATAATTATTAGACAAGGCTAAGACCAATGAGCTTCAATACTGTATGTTGTTCTTACTGTTATGGCTTTATGGATACTCTATTGCTGGTTATGGATTTTTTGTCAAAGTTGTGACCATGAGAGACATCCATACTATGTTAATGTTTCATTGGTTAACTAAATAGGATGGCTTTAGCTCCTATTGATGTGCTTTCTATTGAGGGTTGGTTTGTGGCTACTGCTGAGGTCATGGCTGAGGTTGTTGGGGCTGAAGTAGCTCCTGCTGCTGATGGTGCAGCTGCTGGGCCCATGAGGTGGAACAACAACACCTCTAGGTTTGTACTTAGGAGGATGGCCTAGTTGCTTAGTGATGGCACTAGGCCCAAGTGTCTTAAGGACTACAATGGGGATGCAGTGAGCCCAACTCAGATGTACAACCACTTGAGGAAGTGGAGGCAAAAATGGTCTAGGATCTATAAGCTAAAAGATCTTATTGGAGTCTTGTGGGACAGTGATGTCAATGCAATCATGCTTGATGGAGAGCATTACCTAGGATATTGCAAGGTAGAACACTTAAGTTGCTAACCATGCCACTATGTCTTACCTGTCTTACCTATCTTACCTCATCTGCAACTGTATCCCCTACTGCAGGACCACCCTAAGGATGCAGAGTTCCTTAACTGTCCTATAAGGTTCTACTCTAAGATGGAGGTCATATTTGGGCATTCTCTGGCCACTAGTAGGTATGCACTTGGTTTTGGTGAGGCCCTTGGGGTCAACCAAGCTAATAGTGTAGTTGCTAAGGTTGAGGGCTTTGCCTTCCACCATGTACCTGAGGAGAAGACCACCATTGAGGTTGGTGTGGGCAGCAAGGCCACAGAGCTGCTACATTCTACTGTGGGTGGGAAGAGGAAGAGAGGGAATGTCGACAAAAGATGCTCGGCAGTCCTCCAAGGGGTATCCCACGAAGGTAGATTGATCGGTGGAGGTGCGCGTGATAGGAACCGGATGGTGACACAAGGCGTAGAGACAGCAATTTAGACAGGTTCGGGCCGTCTTACCGACGTAATACCCTACGTCCTATGTCTTTGTTGTATTGTATTGAATATGAGATGTATGTAGATGTGGACTAGGGGACCCCTGCCTCTCCTTATATACTCTGGAGGGATAGGGTTACAAGGAAAGTATCCTATTTGGTACTATACAATATCTTGCGGTGCACGTCGACCAGTGTCGTGCACGTCTTGATCTTGTGGGCTGGGTCACCTCTAATGGTGCAGCCCATGTCTTGTCTTATGGATATCGGGGGTCATATCCCCATAGGGAACTTCACTGAGGATGAGATGCTCTTGTTGACCAACATGTCTGATGCTGTCAACAATGTTGCCAATGCACCTAGGGAGATAGGTGCTGCACATGTGGATCCAGACCTCTATCCTATAGTCATGGAGATGCAGGGCTTCTCCACTGAAGCCCTTATTGTTACCTACACCTACATGCTGGAAAACAAGGCCATTGCCATAGGCTTTGTAAAGATGGCAACCAGCCATAGGGACATTTGGCTGAGGAACTACCTAGCCAAGAACTACTATATGTAGTTCTGTCCAATTAGGACAACAAGGTAAAGATGGGGTTGACTGTTGAGATGTATAGTTCCTCCATCTCCCTTGCCCACTCTCTTACCTTTTGTACACACCTAGGTGTAGCTTTTGTGCAGCTTAGTTGGCTGATTCACACTTGTCCTTTTGGGTTAGTGTAGTTGGAGGGTGGCTGACTATAGGTAACATTAAGCAAGATGGACCTTATTTGAGCCTACATGTGTGAGGCTATACTAGTATCTGTAATGCACTATTAGTGGCATCTATTGGCTGCTCTATTTGGTACTATTCATGGTTTCTTTTATTTCTGTTGGATTCTATTCTTTTGGCTCCATTTACTACATCATCTATCACTGTTACCTTGTCTTTGGCCATGAAACTCAGTCATACAGTGGTAGCAGCATAAACAAATGATGCTGCTACTATTGCATGGCTGTGTCCCATGGCCAAAGTTTATGTCTATTACTTATGACCTGTTGGTTTTGTTTCTTTTGATTGGTGGTAACTGTGGGAAATCTATAAGGCCTATGATGCAAACAACATATTGATGAGGTGGCTGCCTTGTTGAATTAGTTCTTCATGTTTTTCATCACTACCATGGAACTCTATGTGTGCCCATCCATTCACTTATCAATAGCAACTTGTATCTTATGCTGCTATCAATGAATGGATGTGCACAATAGGGTTCGATAGCAGTCATGACCCTAGATTTGCACTTGTTTGGTGCGTGCGCTATTTACTTGATTATTTTGATTTGTCATGTATGTCAACAAATCCATGTGACACATCCATACCCTAGCAACAACCCTTCTTTCTTGTGCTGATGGCAGTGTATGGATGTGCACATGGATTCCTTGGCAACCATGAGCTTGGATTTGCTACACTACTGGTTTTTATTTTTTATGGCAGCCACCAATGATTTGAACTGAAAGAACACCACCACATTCTAAAGCTAAGACCAACCTTTTATTACAATGCCTGTGATGTCAATTCTCTTACACATGAACTTGATGATGCTGGTCATCAGTGGGGGACTTAAGATCAACAATTTGTTTCACCGCAAATCGTAGATCTTCAAGTTCCACACTCATGGCTAGTTTCATGCTTTACATTTGACTGAGGCTAAACCACTGTTTAATTTCACAAAAATGACAACGTACTATGTTGTTTTCAATGGGAAGGCTCCTGGGATTTACCTGAGTTGGCAGGAGTGCAGTAAGCATGTTCTTGGGGGTGAGAAATGCTATATACAAGAAGTATAGCAACTATGACCAGACTGTTAGAGATTTTCAGGCAGCCATGAGAGATGTCCATCCATCTCATGGAGCAGCACGTCCCCTCCCCTATGATCCTGTCCCTCATGATGCTTTTGCTCCAATCATTCCTCCTTCTGATGGTAATGGTAAGGCTGGTTGGTGGAAGAAGGTGATAATCACCTCACTTATTATCTTGATGGTTGGACTATGGATGAAGGGGGGCAAAACTGGCAGCTATGACTGCCCCACTTAGGCCTATGATGACTACAACTACATGATGGATGAGTTGCTGTTGTGTCTTACTGATTTCTATCTTCCATTTCTATTACCTATCTCCTTTGTGTTGTTCAAGGACTGCTGATGTTGTTATTTTGCCTTGCTTCATTGGTACTTTTGTAAACTTAGAGTAGCTATGACTCCATGCTTATTTACCTAATTAGTCTGAGGCCTGTTGGTTATGTGATGTTGCATTACTCTTATCTATCTCATATCTGTTGATTTCTGTTGGCTGCTCTCCATGGTTGCTAGCCTGGCTAGGGATCACACAAGATCTAGGAATGGCAGTTGGTGGTAGTTGGCCTTGGGTCTAGCTCCCAACTATGGAATCAAACACAATCTTCTTTGGTCCTAGTCAGATTGGTACAGGCCACAAAATAAGGGGCCTTGCACCATGTCAGCCATGCTATGGCTGGTCTGGGCCTAGCCTGTAGGCCTAACTACCTTCAGGTCACCTACCAAACAAGCCCTGAGAGTCCCACGCAGTCCCACACGGGCCACGCATGGGCCGCTCCTTGTTCACTGGCGGGCCATTTTGTGTTGGGGACCCTCATCAAAGTGCTACAATGCTGCTGCTGAGTGAGATTGATTTGGGCTAGCTTTGCTTGGCCCTTCTGAAAGCTCCAGTTTGGTTTTGGTGAATTGATGAAACCCTAAGTGCTAACCTAGTTTATCAAGTGATCATGAGATAGGTAGCACACTTCAAGTGGAGAAGCTAATGAAGATCATAACATGACAATGGTGATGGCATGGCGATGATCAAGGGCTCAAAACTTGAAAAGAAGAAAGAGAAAAACAAAAAGCTCAAGGCAAAGGTATAAATTGTAGGAGCTATTTTGTTTTGGTGATCAAGACACTTAGAGAGTATGATCACATTTAGGTTTGATAGCCGTACTATTAAGAGGAGAAAAACTCGTATCAGAATGCGGTTATCAAAGTGCCACTAGATGTTCTAACTCATTGCATATGCATTTAGGATCTAGTGGAGTGCTAACACCCTTGATAATGTTTGTGAAAATATGCTAACACATGTGCACAAGGTGATACACTTGGTGGTTGGCACATTGGAGCAAGGGCGAAGAAGTTAGAAGTGAAAACAGAGGAGATGCCAGTGTCGGTCAAGTGACCGAACGCTGGATCCAAAAGCACCGGACGCTGACTTCTGCGTCCGGTCACATTGACTAGTGGTACAGAGGCTAGGGTTTACCACTAGACGCTGGGCTGTGTCCGGTAGAGGTGGACCGGACGCGTCTGGTCGAGGAAAACCAGTTTTCGACCCTTACTGTACTCGACCGGACACTGAGGCTCCAGCGTCTAGTCAGTTTTACCGGAGCATCCAGTCAACTTCATAGCTGTTGAAAACTGATGAACAACGTTTGAAGTTGGTGACACGTGGTGTCCATCAGTGGACCGAACGCTGAGTCCAGGGTATGGTCAGTTGGACCAGAGCGTCCGGTCAGAGCGCAGTGTGCCCAGTGAAGGGGTACAACGGCTCTATTTCATGGGGGCTTCTATTTAAGCCCCATGGCCAGCTGTGGCTCATATCTTTGGCCATTTTCATTGACATAGCAACCTTGTGAGCCTAGCCAAAGTCCTCCCACTCATCTCCATCATTGATTCATCATCATAGTGAGATTGGGAGTGATCCAAGTGTATTGCTTGAGTGTTTGCATCTAGAGGCACTTGGTGTTTGTGTTTCGCTACGGATTTCGCTTGTTACTCTTGGTGGTTGCCGCCACCTAGATGGCTTGGAGCAGCGAGGATCATTGAGCGGAGGGTGGTGATTATCTCCGGCTTCGATCATGGTGATTGTGAGGGGTTCTTGACCTTTCCCCGGTGGAGCGCCAAAAGGTACTCTAGTGAATTGCTCGTGGCTTGTGTGATCCTCATCTTGTGTTGGTTGTGCGGCACCCTATTGAGGGTTTGGCGTGTGAAGCCAATTAGCGCGTGAACCTCCAAGTGAGTGAATCGCCACAACGAGGAGTAGATTGCTGGCAAGCAAGTGAACCTCGGTAAAAATCATTGTGTTCATCCTTTGATTCCGAGGTGATTGGTCTTCATTGTTATCCATCCTTGTGATTGATTGGTTCACTTCTCTACACGGCGGTATAACTATCTTGATCACTCTCTTTACATTATCGCAAACTAGTTGACAAGCTCTTTAGTGTAACTAGTTGTGAGAGCTTGGTTGGTTGGTTGGTGTGGCTCTTTAGTTAGTCTTTGAGAGCACACTAACATAGAGTAGTGTCATACCTCTTGTGTGAATCGACTCTATCTAAACTAGAATTGTGGTAGGTGGCTTGCATTTTGAGTAGGCTAGCGCAACACTTGCTTCGCCTCATAATTGTCTAACCTTTTGTTAAGTGTTATTGTAGAAATTTTTATTAGGCTATTCACCCCCCTCTAGCCATTAGGACTTTTCAAGTGGTATCGGAGCTGAGGTCACCGTGATTTGAGGCTTAACAACATTCGGTGTAAAAATGGCTCAAATTAACAACACCAAGAAGCCACCCCAATTTGATGGCTCAAATTATCCTTATTGGAAGTCAAAGATGACCACACACATCAAGTCAATCAATAGAAAGGTGTGGAAGGTGGTGGAAACCAAAATTGAGATTGGAGATCCGGAGAATCCCACCGCCGCCAAAGAAGTGCTTCTTCAAAACAATCATATTGCTCTAAGTGCTATTCATGATGCAATTGATGAAAGAACATTTGAGCAAATCAAGAATATTGAGATGGCTCATGAGGCTTGGAAGAAGTTGGAAGAATCATTTGAGGGCACTCAAGCCGTAAAGGGTGCAAAGGCATACATTCTCAAAGAGAAGTTTGCAAGCTTCAAGATGAAGGAGGATGAGAGTGTGCCGGAGATGTTTCATAGGCTTCAAGTGCTTGTCATTGATCTCAAAGCACTTGGTGAAGAGGTGAGGGACAAGGACTTTTCCCACAAGTTCTTGAGATGTTTGCCTTCAAGATTTGGTACATTGGTCACTATTCTAATAAGGAGTGGTTTGGACACCATGACACCAAACCAAGTGTTGGAAGACATCATGACCGATGATACATATAGAGATGATGATGAGAAGGAAGAAAAGAGGGAGAAGAAAGATGAGAAGAAGGATGACAAGAAGAAGAGCGTGGCATTCAAGGCCACATCATCCAAGGGCAAAGCCAAGCAAGAAACATCAAGTGAAGAAGATGATTCATGGGATGATGATGATGATGAGAAGATGGCTCTCTTTGTCAAGAGATTTGGCAAGTTCATGGTGAAGAAGGGCTATCGTGCTAGAAGAAAGAAGTCTTCATCCAAGAACAAAGAAGAGTCAAGAAGGTGCTTCAAGTGTGGAAGCAAAGATTATCTTATTGCTCAATGTCCATATAATAGCTACAATGATGATGACAACAAGAAGAACAAGAAGAAGGACAAGAAGGAAAAGAAAGAGAAGAAGGACAAGATGGCCTTCAAGAAGAAGAAGGGTGGTTCATATGTAGTCACTTGGGATAGTGATGACTCCTCAAGTGATGATGATGATGATAGTGATGATCACAAGACCACCAAGAAGAAGGTTCTTGCAAGCATTGCCATCAATGAAAAGCCTTCTCTCTTCGAATCTTCATCATGCTTCATGGCTAAGGCCACTAAGGTACAATCTTGTGATGATGAAAGTGATGAAGAACATGTTGATGATAATGAACATGAAAATGAAAATGATAGTGATAGTGATGATGATGAACCTACTAAGGACGAATTATTTGACATGCTAGAAGATGCTAAAGAACACTTTGACATTAAGAGAAGGGAATGCAAGAGCTTGAATAAGGAGGTAAAAGCCCTTAAGCAAGCCCTTGATGAGCTCAAAGCAATTCATGAGAAGCTAGAGGTAGCACATGAGAAGCTTGACAAGGCTCACAAAAAGCTTGAAAAAGCTCATTCTACTTTGCTTAATGAACAAGATAAAAAGAAGCATGTTGAAACTTGTGATGTAGGTGTAACTTGTGATTTAATTGATACATCACTATCTATGCCTATCATTGTTGCTCCTACTAACCCTTCTTGTAGCACTTCCACTTCTACCTCATCTAGTAGTGATGGTCTCACTTGTGACATCTCACTAGTGGTTGAGAATGAGAACCTCAAGAAGGAGGTCACTAAGCTCACTCACACCTTAGCTAAGGCTTATGGTGGTGAGGACCGCTTGCTTATGTGCTTGGGTAGCCAAAGAGCTTCTCTCTACAAAGAGGGATTGGGCTATACCCCCAAGAAAGGCAAGGCGGCCTTTGCTCCTCACAAGACTAGTTTTGTGAAGAACAATGGTCGGTTTTGCACTAGTTGCAAGCAAGTTGGTCACAAAGAGCAAGAATGCAAAAACAAGAGTAAAAATGCTAATGTATCCTTCATTAAGCTTGATTCATGCTATATGCTTACTAAGGGTACAAATGGTGTAAAGGCTAAGTTCATTGGCAAACCATGGATGGGCTCAAAGAAGAAAGCCATTTGGGTTCCAAAGAGCTTAGTAACTAACCTTCAAGGACCCAAGCAAGTTTGGGTACCTAAAAAGAATCGATCTTCTTTTGTAAGTAAATTATAAAGCCGGAGGAAGGCATTGGGTTCTTGATAGTGGGTGCACTCAACACATGACCGGTGATGTAAGAATGTTCAACTCAATCAACACCAATGGCAATGATGGTTATGATAGTATCATATTTGGTGACAATGGCAAAGGCAAGATCAAAGGGCTTGGTAAGATTGCAATATCCAATGACTTGAGCATATCCAATGTGTTGCTAGTAGAGAGCTTGAACTTCAATTTGCTATCCGTGGCTCAATTGTGTGATCTTGGATTCAAATGCATATTTGGGGTAGATGATGTAGAGATCATAAGTGTAGATGGCTCTAACTTGATCTTCAAAGGCTTTAGATATGAGAATCTATACTTGGTTGATTTCAATGCTAGTGAAGCTAGATTATCTACATGCTTATTCACTAAGTCTAGCATGGGTTGGTTATGGCATAGAAGGCTTGGTCATGTTGGAATGAAACAATTGAATAGATTGATTAAGCATGACTTAGTTAAAGGCTTGAAAGATGTTGTGTTTGAAAAGGATAAGCTTTGTAGCTCTTGTCAAGTCGGCAAACAAGTTGGAAACACCCATCCTAAGAAAAGCATGATGAGTACTAGTAAAGCATTTGAGTTATTGCACATAGATTTGTTTGGGCCAACACAATACACTAGTATCGGTGGAAATAAATATGGATTTGTGACAGTGGATGACTACACTAGATACACATGGGTATTCTTTCTAGTGGACAAAAGTGATGTATTTGCAACATTCAAATCATTTGTCAAGGGCATCCACAATGAGTTTGAAACAACCATCAAGAGAGTTAGAAGTGACAATGGTAGTGAGTTCAAGAATACTAGAATTGATGAGTTATGTGATGAATTTGGAATTAGACATCAATTCTCGGCCAAGTACACTCCTCAATCAAATGGCCTTGTTGAGAGGAAGAATAGAACACTTATTGATATGGCAAGGTCTATGCTTAGTGAGTACAATGTGAGTCAATCCTTTTGGGCCGAAGCTATCAACACAGCTTGCTATTGTAGCAACCGCCTCTATTGTCACCGATTGAAAGAGAAGACACCATATGAGCTCTTGAATGGTAGAAAGCCCAACATTGCATATTTTCGGGTCTTTGGTTGCAAATGCTATATCTTGAAGAAAGGCACTAGATTGGGCAAGTTTGATAAGAAATGTGATGAAGGATTCTTACTTGGATATTCCACTACAAGCAAAGCATATAGAGTTTGGAATTTGGATAGTAGTACTCTTGAGGAAGTTCATGATGTTGAATTTGATGAAACCAAGGGTTCACAAGAAGAGAATGAGAACTTGGAAGATGTTAGAGGCATTCAACTTTCAAATGCCATGAAGAACATGGATATTGGTGAATTGAGGCCTAGGCAAGTGAATGATGATGAAGATGATCAAGTGCAAGTGCTCTCTAACTCAAATGTGCAAGATGATACAAATCAAGCTAGTGCAAGTGACTCTCATGATATTGATCAAGATCAAGTGGCTAGTACATCATCTCAACCTAATGATCTAGCAAGTGCAAGCAATCAAGTTCCATTGCTCCAACCAACAAGTATTGCAAGAGATCATCCTTTGGATACAATCATTGGAGATATTTCAAGAGGTGTGCAAACGAGATCAAGATTGGCATCATTTTGTGAACACTTCTCATTTGTGTCATCCATTGAATCAAAGAAGATAGATGAAGCTTTGATGGATGTTGATTGGGTGAATGCTATGCATGAAGAATTGAATAACTTCACAAGAAATCAAGTATGAGAATTGGTAGAAAGACCAAAGGGACACAATGTGATTGGAACCAAATGGGTCTTTAGAAACAAGCAAGATCAAGATGGGATAGTAGTAAGGAACAAAGCAAGATTGGTAGCACAAGGCTATACTCAAGTTGAAGGTCTTGACTTTGGAGAAACATATGCCCCGGTTGCTAGATTGGAAGTAATAAGAATCTTGCTAGCCTATGCTTGTGCTCACAACATCAAGCTCTATCAAATGGATGTTAAGAGTGCATTTCTCAATGGTTATATCAATGAAGAAGTATATGTTGAGCAACCTCCCAGCTTTGAAGATGACAAGAAGCCCAACCATGTGTACAAGTTGAAGAAGGCATTGTATGGCTTGAAGCAAGCACCTAGAGCATAGTATGAGAGATTAAGGGACTTCCTCCTCTCTAAAGGGTTCACAATGGGCAAAGTTGACACCACTCTTTTCATCAAGAAGATTGGAAAAGATCTATTTGTATTGCAAATCTATATAGATGACATCATATTTGGATCAACAAATCAAGATTTTTGTGATGAGTTTGGAAAGATGATGGCTAATGAGTTTGAGATGTCCATGATTGGAGAGTTGAGTTACTTCCTTGGTCTTCAAATCAAGCAATTAAAGAATGGTACATTTGTGAGTCAAGGCAAGTACATCAAGGACATGATCAAGAAGTTTGGAATGATTGATAGCAAAGTCATTAGCACACCAATGGGAACCAATGGCAACTTGGATAGTGATGCAAGTGGAAACATGGTGGATCAAAAGTTGTATCGGTCTATGATTAGAAGCCTACTCTATGTGACCGCATCAAGGCCGGATGTCATGTTTAGTGTATGCATGTGTTCAAGATTTCAAGCCTCACCAAGAGAAAGTCATTTGAAGGCTACAAAGAGGATATTGAGGTACTTGAAGCATACACCAAATGTTGGTTTGTGGTATCCCAAAGGAGCAAAGTTTGAGCTAGTTGGTTACTCCAACTCGGATTATGCGGGATGCAAGGTTGAAAGGAAGAGCACCTCGGGCACATGTCAATTGTTGGGAAGATCACTTGTTTCATGGTCATCAAAGAAGCAAAATAGTGTTGTATTATCAACCGCCGAAGCCGAATACATATCCGCCGATAGTTGTTGTGCACAAGTACTTTGGATGAAGGCCACTTTGAGTGACTTTGGAATCAAGTTCAAGAAAGTGCCATTGCTATGTGACAATTAGAGCGCAATCAAGCTAACCAATAATCCTGTGCAACATGCAAGAACAAAGGACATTGATGTCCGCCACCATTTCATAAGAGATCACCAACAAAAAGGGGACATTTGCATTGAGAGTGTAGGAACCGAAGATCAACTTGCCGATATATTCACCAAGCCATTGGATGAGAAAATGTTTTGCAAGCTAAGGAATGAGTTGAACATATTGGATTTTTCAAATATGTGTTGCTGCACCCCCACTCATATGACATGCCTCTCCTTCGAGCAATCCAAGGTAAAAGTTGATTGGCATGACATACATCTTTGCTAAGGACATGATTAGTGCATCTAGTCACATTTTTAATTCCATTAGGACCTCTCAAGTGGTTCTATTTTATTAGGCTCATTCATGAAAATCAAATGATTTTGATGTCTATATGGGATCACTATTGCTTCTATACTTGATTTGATCTAGTGATAGCATATGACATGTTTGTGGGCTTGTAAACCTAGTGTTTAATCTAGAAAATGAGCTATAAGTGTTTAACTCAACATGGTACAAGATAACCCTTATTTGGAGGTGTGAAGAAGCTTGTTCTTGGATCAAACCGAGTTAAATATCTTTGGTAAATAATCTAGACTAAACCAAATTCAGGAAAATGATCTTCACCCCATTGATTGACATTGATAATCTCAACCCTACAAGCAATACTATCTATATTTAGAACCTTTATGGTGATTGATGATAAAGGAGGAGAGAAACAAACATAGTGAAAAAGGGAAAGAAATATAAAGATATCTTGACATATGACATAGGGGGAGAGATATGAAAAAGGAAAGGGATCAACTAAAATTTTGAGCACACAAGTAGGGGGAGCAAGCTCATGAACTTGTATGGTGCATTTGTATGTGCATTTCATATGTTTGCTTGCATGGCACAAGTATTAAATTTAAACATCCATGCTTGTGTGATGAATGTTAGTTGTAAGATTGAATGATGAAATGACATCACTAGATAATTTTCATTTTTCAAGTAAGTCTTTACAAGTGGTATCTTTCTAAAGTATGTTTCCAAGTGGTATTAAGCTAACCATGGTGCTAAGAATGATATAATGATGCACTCCGATTGGTATCACGCTTCAAAGGTCCATCTCTTATACCTTAGCATCATGTGGTAGACATTGACTCCTATATTTCCTATCTAAGCATATGTGCAAGCTTCAATCCAAACTCTTAGCACATATGTAGGGGGAGCAATTGCTATCATTTGGGGTTCATGAAACTTGTCCATATCCTTTTACACATGGTAAATATGCTTGGGCAAGCAACATGGATTTAATTGAATTTTAATTCATATCTTTGTATAAGGGTTGTCATCAATTACCAAAAAGGGGGAGATTGAAAGCTCCAGTTTGGTTTTGGTGAATTGATGAAACCCTAAGTGCTAACCTAGTTTATCAAGTGATCATGAGATAGGTAGCACACTTCAAGTGGAGAAGCTAATGAAGATCATAACATGACAATGGTGATGGCATGGCGATGATCAAGGGCTCAAAACTTGAAAAGAAGAAAGAGAAAAACAAAAAGCTCAAGGCAAAGGTATAAATTGTAGGAGCTATTTTGTTTTGGTGATCAAGACACTTAGAGAGTGTGATCACATTTAGGATTGATAGCCATACTATTAAGAGGGGTGAAACTCATATCGGAATGTGGTTATCAAAGTGCCACTAGATGTTCTAACTCATTGCATATGCATTTAGGATCTACTGGAGTGCTAACACCCTTGATAATGTTTGTGAAAATATGCTAACACATGTGCACAAGGTGATACACTTGGTGGTTGGCACATTGGAGCAAGGGTGAAGAAGTTAGAAGTGAAAATAGAGGAGATGCCAGCGTCGGTCAAGTGACCGGACGCTGGATCCAAAAGCACCGGACGCTGACTTCTGTGTCCGGTCGCGTTGACTGGCGGTACAGAGGCTAGGGTTTACCACCGAACACTGGGCTGTGTCCAGTCGAGGTGGACCGGACGCGTTTGGTCGAGGAAAACCAGTTTTCGACCCTTATTGTACTCGACCGGACGCTGAGGCTCCAGCGTCCGGTCAATTTTGCCGGAGCGTCCGGTCAGCTTCATAGCCGTTGAAAACTGACGAACAATGTTTGAAGCTGGTAACACATGGCATCCATCAGTGGACCGGACGCTGAGTCCAGGGTCCGGTCAGTTGGACCGGAGCATCCGGTCAGAGCGTAGTGTGCCCAGTGAAGGGGTACAATGGCTCTATTTCGTGGGGGCTTCTATTTAAGCCCCATGGCCGGCTGTGGCTCATATCTTTGGCCATTTTCATTGATATAGCAACCTTGTGAGCCTAGCCAAAGTCCTCCCACTCATCTCCATCATTGATTCATCATCATAGTGAGATTGGGAGTGATCCAAGTGCATTGCTTGAGTGTTTGCATCTAGAGGCACTTGGTGTTTGTGTTTTGCTGTGGATTTCGCTTGTTACTCTTGGTGGTTGCCGCCACCTAGATGGCTTGGAGCAGTGAGGATCGTTGAGCGGAGGGTGGTGATTGTCTCCGGCTCTTATCGTGGTGATTGTGAGGGGTTCTTGACCTTTTCCCGATGGAGCGCCAAAAGGTACTCTAGTGAATTGCTCGTGGCTTGTGTGATCCTCATCTTGTGTTGGTTGTGTAGCACCCTATTGAGGGTTTGGCGTGTGAAGCCAATTAGCGCGTGAACCTCCAAGTGAGTGAATCGCCACAACGAGGAGTAGCTTGCCGACAAGCAAGTGAACCTCGGTAAAAATCATTGTGTTCATCCTTTGATTCCGAGGTGATTGGTCTTCATTGTTATCCATCCTTGTGATTGATTGGTTCACTTCTCTACATGATGGTATAACTATCTTGATCATTCTCTTTACATTATCGCAAACTAGTTGACAAGCTCTTTAGTGTAACTAGTTGTGAGAGCTTGCTTGCTTGGTTGGTGTGGCTCTTTAGTTAGTCTTTGAGAGCACACTAACATAGAGTAGTGTCATACCTCTTGTGTGAATTGACTCTATCTAAACTAGAATTGTGGTAGGTGGCTTGCATTTTGAGTAGGCTAGCGCAACACTTGCTTCGCCTCATAATTGTCTGACCTTTTGTTAAGTGTTGTTGTAGAAATTTTTATTAGGCTATTCACCCCCCCTCTAGCCATTAGGACCTTTCACCTTCTACTTCTAATAACCAGCGATGAAGCAGGCGCGCCAATTGTCCCAGTGTTCGGACCTTGGACCTGAGGATGGTGCCGAGTGCCGACCACCTCGGCTTTTTGGCAGGGCTTCAGCTTTGGCTCCAATCTTTTACGCCTCTTAGAGCAACTCTATTTTTTTTAAATTTTTTCTAATTTATAAGAATAGAGACTTTGGTAAAAAAAAGCTCTTGAATGATTTACTTAATTAAATCTCTAAATATAGATTTCCCTGTTTTGGATTTTTCGCTAACTAAAGATGAAGATCGAGGATGCCTCTCCAGAGTGCACACAAGATATAGAAAACTGTTGGAGTATATACAAATATATAGGAAGTGATTTTTACTTGAATAACTCACTAAATGATAATTTAGAAACTAAAATTTAGAAAGACTCTTAGAAATATTGTTATAACTAGTTTTATCAAACAATTATCTAAAAATAGCTCATCATAAGGAGCTTAAAGGAGCCGGACCCGTTTGTGTAACAAAGAGTCAGCACAAAAAAAAGTTTCTTCTAATTTCTCCTTACAAAGATAATACAAATTATTATACAACTATCATTAAAACCATTTTTACCAATCATTTTCAAAAATAGCTTTAGCTTATCGCACATAAGAGCATCTCCAAGAGTACCCTATTTCCCTTTCTAATCCTTGGTTTTAGCAGGATGAGAAAAAACCCTTCTCCAACAACTTCTAATTCATGCTCCTAAAATTTGCGCACTTGGGAAATCCTCCCTGGCACGCGTAACTTTGCTTGTAGTCAGCGGTCACACGGATACTCCTTTCCCCGTGTGTATCGGTCGATTAATCTATAGGTGGAAGGGTGTGGGAAAGAATAAGGAGTAACAAAGGGTTCCTAATGCAAATATATGAGAGAGAAGGAATATATAAAAGTTGTTACAATAATTTAGGAATAATATAGGATTCCCAATGTAAAATTGTATTCTATATTTTTGGAGTGGATTATTGTAACTCTTGGAGATGGCCTTATTTTTTTCTTCCAATAGCTTTTTAGGAGTTACAAAACTACATGCTTTTGGAGGAAAAAATAGGATACTCTTGTAGATGCTCTAAACAGTGTGACCCGTGCCCGTGCGTACGTGAGCTAGCTTTTTTTGAGCCAAAGAGTCGGCCTTCATTATATATCTGCATAAGAAGTACAAACTCCATCAAGTGGCAAAACAAACCAAACATATCTTCCTACCAAAAAAACACAGCTCCTAGCTACACAATGAGCATCAAAATTGGAGTTTCTTCCTACATGGACGAACTCCACTCTTGTGAATCCATCCTTCCTTCTCTTGATCTCTTGAATGATAGGGCCATGTGTCCCAAAACCTTGTCCATGGATGCTCCGTACTACATTGATGTAGTCACTTGCCACCTGAAAAGTGTGGAGACCAAGGTCACTAGCCAATGCCAAGCCCTCATGGTACGCTGCCACCTCAGCTATTTCCGCATCAGTGCATCCCTACAGAACCAGTGTCGATGCCCCTAGGAAGTTGCCTTCTTCACCCCTAGCCACAGTGGCCACCGAAGCCATGCTCGAGTTCTTAGAGATTACGGTGTCGACATTGATCTTCTCAAAACCCCTTGGCGGTTTGATCCAACGCACTGGTGGACTCCCCACCGTCGGCTTCTCCTTGTTCTTCGGCATAACAGATTCCAACTCATTAATGAAAGGCTCCACAAAGCTATGAGTCAAAAACAGGCTCTGGAATTGGTTCTCGTGCAACACCTATCGTCGCGCATACCAAATGGCCCAGAGTCGAACCACCACCCTTTGTGAGCTCCTCATGCTTAAGCCCCTTCATCACTTCAACTAACCAAGCTCTAGCATCCGACGTTTCTATTTGACATATGAACTCCGTGGTCTCCTCCCTCTCCAGAGCCCACACACACTTGGCTAGATTGCACTCTAGAAGCGCATGCCTCTAAGAATCCATGCCACCACATAATGTGCAACCCCGATTAGGTGCCATGTTCCTACGTTGTCCCACATCCCCAGTTGGGACGGATTGCCTTGCTAAGCGCCACAAAAAGACACGGATCTTCGATGGAACTTTGATTTTCCATAGATCACTCCATTCTTTTTCATGTGCTTTCATATTTGACCGATCGGGTCTCTCTTCCACCCATGCCGATGTCGACTCCCACTTTCAAATCAGCATTTCGTAAGCGGAGCGAACTAAAAAATGCCGACTTCTCATAATGCCAAGCCTAGAAGTCATCCTATGGCATTGTGCTCAAAGGGATATTCTCAATGATCTCCCAATCTAGAGGGGAGAAAAACTCTCTCAACATCTATCTATTCCACCTTTGAGATGACTGGTCAATGAGATCATAAACCCACTGTGGCAGATTCTCCTTCATCGGATGCAAAGACTGCAACAAACCATCCCTAGGGAGCTAGGGTGACTCCTAGATCCTCATCGTTGCACCCGACCTGATTCTCTAAATCAAACCTTAGCATAGCACTTGAATCCCATCAACAATAGCTCTCCATACCCGTGATGGAGATGAACCCACCTCTGCTTCCAACACATCAGTTGTTGGGAAATAAACTGCTTTGAGGACCCTTGCACTGAGAGAATCCAGATCCTGCAAAACGCGCCAAGTTTGGCGTGCCAACAAGGCTAGGTTGAATAGCTCAATGTTCCTAAAACCAAGACCGCCCAAACCTTTTAGCATTGACATATCGTCCCAAGTGACCCAAAATTTTTTCTGATTCCCTTCTTTGTCGCCCCACCAGAAATCATGAAGGAGGCCATCAATATGCTTACATAGTCCCCGAGAGAGGTGGAAGCACACCATCGAGTACGTCGAGATGGCCTGGGTGATGACCTTGATGAGCACTTCTTTGCCCCCAGCCGACAGGCACTGCTCCATCCACCTCTGCACTTTCTTCCACACCCTATCTTTGAGATAAGAAAAGGCACCCTTGACTGATGAGCCCACATCTGTCGGCATGCCTAAATACCTCTCACTCAAGGCCTCATTATCCACTTGGAGAACACCCTTGATCTCACTTCAAGTATTGTTGCTGCACCCTTTAGCAAAGTGAATCAATGATTTCTCTGAATTAAATTGCTGTCCGGAAGCACAACAATATAAGTCCATCGCATTCTTCACAGTTTCTGCATTCTCCCTATTCGCCTTGAAAAGCAACAAGTTGTCATACACAAAGAGAAGGTGACTCACCATTGGAGTCGACAGAGCCACCCAAATACCCATGAGATTTGATGACTGAGAACTGAAAGCTCTAGTTTGGTTTTGGTGAATTGATGAAACCGTAGGTACTAACCTTTGGCTCTAAGTGAATATGATATATGTTAGTGCAATCCAAGTGATGGAGCAAGTAAATAGATGAAGATCATGATGATGGTGGAGGCCATAGTGATGATCAAGTGCTCGGACTTAGAAAAGAAGAAAAAGAAAAATAAAAAGGCTCAAGGCAAAGGTATATTTGATAGGAGCTTTTTGTTTTGGCACTCAAGACACTAAGTGGGTGTGAGTGTGTTTAGGATCGATAGTCGTACTATTAAGAGGGGTGAAACTAGTATCGAAATGCGGTTATCAAAGTGCCACTAGATGCTCTAATTCATTGCATATGCATTTAGATTCTAGTGAGTGCTAACACCTTGAAAATGCTTTGAAAAAATGCTAACTCACATGCACAAGGTGATACACTTAGTGGTTAGCACATTTGAGCAAGGGTGGTGAAGTTTGGGGTTAAAAGGAGAAGTTTTGTAGGGACCAGACTCTGCCTCGGGTAGTGACCAGACCCTAACCCTGCGTCCAATCAGGGCACGCAGTGAAGGCGTGGCCCTCGGCTTGTGACTGGACTCTGAGAAGGAAAGTGACTAGACTTAGGCTGAACACTGTTTGGCGTTCGGTCTCACTAATGTGGCACGCAGGAGAGGTGGCTGAGCGCATCGGACGCTGGCTTGCGTCCGGTCACCCCTGACCAGACCCGTCAGGTCACGAAAGATAGGTTCTGGAACCTCTCGGTATAAAAATTGTCGTGACCGAACTCTACGTTGTAGAGAGTTCGGTCATCACTAATGGCGCGTCCGATCTTTGTGGTTTTGGCATGGGCGTGCGTGCGAGCGGATGCTGGGCGGCTGCGTCTGGTCCTGCTCTAATGCGTCCGGTCGTCACTGAACCGTGTGGACACTGTGACTTGACCGTTGAGATCGAGCGACACAAGTTTGAAGGCGGGCCACATGGCCACATTCTGAGGACCGGACGTTGGCTCTGATGCGTTCGGTCTTGTAAGCTATCTATCAAAGTTTTGTTGCAAAAAAGAGACATGGGGCTATGCAAAAGTTATTCATAAAAAAAAGAAAGAAAAAAAGAAAAAAAATAGACAAGTGTCTGAGATATTAAAAACAATGGGTACTCAGATGCCCGCCTGAAAAAAGAGATGAATAGATAGCCCCTGTTCTCTCACAAAAATATTTCCAAGTTTCAAGAGAGGGATATGTTTTCAAGGAGCATAGTACAATTAGGTTAGCTACCATATATATATCCACCAAATACATCCACACACATGCACATCTTGATTTGATTGTATGGCATTTTTCTCTTTGGATCCATTGTTTGACTTTACAATATAAGCATTGCAAGTATGCTCTCTAGTTTTATCCCTACCTATGAACTCCACAATGGCTTTAGGAACAAAAGGCAACAATAAGATACGCCTTGGAGAGGATCCATAAATACCACATATAAAGAGAGACTAGAGAGTGAGGTCCAAAAATACCACATATAGAGGGATCTGAGAATGTCATACAAAGGAATCTCTAAGTTTTATTTGAAAAACTTATAAAACCTCTAGAATATTGTTGCACAAAAGAACATGAGACATAGTGCTTGACTTGATCGTTTTGTCTTTCAATTGCATAAGACCCAAGTGAAGGCTAAGAAGCCCCATGGTTGAAGGTAATATGGGTAAGTTTGAAAGTTAAGTCAGATTATTTTAATCTGGAGGAGAATTTTTGATTGAACGTAAGTGTACTTTTGAGGTGTGAAAACATTGTAGCAACTCCTGATCCATTGTTCAAGTTTAACTTTGCTCAGGGTCTGGCAAAGGATAAGCTTGGAGGAATTTGTTGATGGTTGTTAATGTCAATCATAAACCGTCAACGTATACTACATACATGCTTAATTCCATCACCATAGGTCTAGGGGTTTAAACTAATGGATTCCACAAGTTTTGGTGAATATTTGTATGCATGAGAATTTATCTAGAAAACAGCCCTAGGACCACTATCATACACTCCAAACAAGCAAACCGATGACAATAAGTGATTCAACTCGCAAAAACTGCAAAAGGCAACTCAATACGGAGTCAAGGACCCACCGACAGAGGGGAAGGCCTAACCGCCACGAAAGTGGGTCGGCCAGCCCAACCCCTAGGCCGGCCGGCCCACTTTGGAGCCCGTTCACTCTCCTCCGCCTCGTATGCATTTCTAAGATCTACACCATTAATTTTAAGGCGGTTTTAAGTCAGTTTATCCAACGGTGATCGAGGGAGTTGACGTTGATCGATGACGTGGCAATGCCTTGCCCCCTACTCCATCTCCCCTATATAAGGCGCCCTTTACCCCCTCTAGGAGGCCATCAATCCATAGAGAGCCATCTCTCATTCAGATCAAGATACACCAAAAGAGAGAAATCTCCACAAAGCTCTCAAGATGTAGAAGTAGAATAGCTCTAGTTGAGAGTTAGGGAGAGTTGAGCCATGCTCAGGTTCTAGGGAAATTTTCGAAGGTCGGGTATTTCTTTGTATCTTACCTTTGCAAGACTTATGTTTTAATATAGTTATCTTCTCTATCTACTTTTATGGCTTTCATGTGTATGGTTAGTATAGTTATCATACCTTAGCATGGGATCTCCGCTCGCATCGAGTGCTTTAGTTAGCATATGAGATTAGAGTAGTAATCCGTAGTATAGACATGGTGTCTAGACTATAGGTTACCCGAGATTGCGCCCAATCCTATGGTTAGTTGTGGTATCCCCAGAGATGATAGCTCTGTCTAGCCGTTGTAATCCACCACGTTCGGATTGGTGTTCGTAGAGCTTTAGGCAGTCTTCCCCCAACTACGCTTTCTCACCCGCCTCGAGAGTTGGAAATGTACTGTTGCTCCAAAGTGTTATTGTGTATGATCACTATATCTACTCATGAATTAGTTATACCCTATGGAACCAAAGTAATAGAGAAGTATTTAGTAACCTTGAACTCACTCGTTGTCTTCTCAACTTAGCTAGACTACTCATTTATTTTACCATGAAATTCTCTTATGTGTGTGTTATTATTCATAACTCTTATCATTATCAACACTTACCCCCACTTTAGTTTAGTCGGTATATTAGTTAGCACATACATGATGGTGAGCTATGAACTTCTTTAACTATTGTTTCCCTGTGGATAATTACGATACCTTAGAATACTCCCGGGTGAAAACTATAGCAGTATCCGTACGCTTGCGGATTTATCTGTGCGTCTAAAAATACCAACAAGCTTTCTGACGCCGTTGCATGAGAAAAATTAGCGTAAAAATTTTAATATTGAGCTTGATGTCTACTAATCTAGTTATCACTATCTTTAGTAAAATTACCCCTGTTCTGTTGAATTGTGGAATAGATAGGACAACAGACATCATTTCGATCTTCCGGCGAGTATCCACAAGAAAAGAGGAAACATTGAAGAACCCAGGGTGCCTAAGCATTCAAGATCATATATATATATATATGGAGAGTATATTCAGTAGCCAGCTACAAAATAAGTTATTCTATAGCCACCTCCATTTACGATAATTTTATATACTAATTTACGATAATGTCAATACATATTTACGATAGTTCAGTTACTATAACACATGGGGATATTTACCATAACGTTATAGTAAACCACTTAGTAAGGAGTTATTATAATCTCGTAAATTAACATAGTAATTATCGTAACTCAAAGTGGCTACAGAATAAGTTATTTTGTAGCCAGCTATAGGGTAGTAGTTATATATATATATATATATATATATATATATATATATATATATATATATATATATATATATATAGACACACGCAGTTGCGCAGGCTAGGAAGATCTGAATCGAAGCACGAAAACACAGTAGCAACAAATGAGCGGTTTCGAATGATAGGAAAACAGAGAAATGAATGTTACTGGAGGCCACTTTTGTATACATCAAGGATAGTGACCCTTTTGTTTTTCATCAGATGCAGACCTTGGTTGCAGGCTTGTAGCACGTGAAATGCATTGAAATTAAGAATCTGCACACGAAAACACATGAAGAGGGCATTCAGCCTGATTTGTGCTTTGCTAATAGCTACAGGCGAATGCATTAGACATGGCTTTATCACATTGTAGAATCCTTTGTGCCATCTTTCTTCTTTTGTTGCACCAATGAAACTGAGGCTGGAAGGCAGTACATCGGAAGCCACAGAGGTGTTCTTTCCTGCAATCCATGAAATGTTTTATGTAGATGAATTGAAACAGCATGAAGGCAAAGAAAAACATGTATATGCTTAAGGGGAATCTATTTTTGTAAAATTGCGAATGAGTAAAAATATCACCAAATAAACTCAGGTTTCATACTTGTACATTGTTGTGCCATATTTTAGCATGTGAAGAAAATGAACTTAGCATCTAAATGTCACAAAGTCATTTAAGTAAGTAATCATGACGAGCCAGGACCACTGTAAAGGAGTGGATGGAGTTGAAATCTCGGGTAGAAAATTGGTATTCAGAGGGCGCTCATAGGAAACTATTCCCCAGGTGCAGGTGCAGGTGCAGGCAATATATAATATTACACACGATTTTGGTTCCCTGCTTAACTGCAGTGTCTTGGTCTATTGCAATGTGGTTGCAGGTAATCTATAAAAAAAAGCATGGGACATCACCATTCATGTATATCGTCTTGGAGAGCCACTGAACTGTTAGTAGAAAGAATATTTGACAGGTCATAGAAACAGCAGGGCTACAATAGTTTGGGCATGCCTTGCGAAAAATTGAAATTTGACATCAGAGAGTCGGCAACATAACAGGGCACTAAATATTTAAATGTGGAATCACCTAGCCGTCGCCGGACCAGCCGGGGTTGTGAGACCGCCGTTCCTAAATCTGAAGGTGACCTACATGAAGGTTCATCATGTAGTTGTCCGCTGGTACGGGCAGCTACGTGACAAAGGGAAATCAACGAATGGTTATGTATATTGCTATCGAAGGCAAGCACTGAATCGGCAAAGTAAATGGAGTTACCAGCGTTGGCAATAACAACATTACCTAAATGTGGTTCATCTACATGAGTAGGCTTGCGCTTGCGGCCTGTATCCATAACTAAAGGAGCTACTCCGCAGGAAGCGGGAGGGCGACGAACAGTACAATAAGCAGCCTGATAGAGTGCCTGGATAAGTAAATCATAGAAGAAAGCATGAACTTATTTCATCTGTAAGTCCCTAGCAACAAAGAATGAAGAGACCGTTTTAGCGCTCTGGGAACAGCTGCTGCAGAAGCTTGAACGGCTGCATAAGCAGCAGGTAGTTCTTTTTGGTGTGGCATTCCATCGAGCGACTGGAAGGCAGAAGACAGCAAGGCCAAAGGGAACAGGGATTGAAGGGCTTACCGTGCACGGGAAGGAGGAAGAACGTGGAGGAGGCCCGATCGCAGCGGCGGCGGCGGCGGAGCGGAAGATGGAGGGCAACTCCGGTCTACCGTGGCAGGCAGCCGATACGGAGGCAGAGTTGGCCGAAGAGGACGGACGCAGAGGTGGAGGTGGCGCAAGGGCTGGCCCTCCGACAGGTCCGACCGGCGTGGGCATGAAGCCGGTGGAGAAGGGCGGCGGCGGCAGAACCCAAGGGCTACATCCCTCCGCGGCTGTGTCGGCGAGGTGGTTGGCGCGATGTCGGAGATGGAGTGAGACGCGGCGGCAGGCGGCAAGAAGCGGAGGCAGCAGCGGCATGAGTCGGACGGGAAGGCGCGGCCGCGGCTGTCCCTGGCGGCACCGGCGGCAGCCGGATGGGCGTTTTTTTTTCCTGCTCTGTACGACACGGCGGTGAAGGCTTCGATGGGCCGCGAGGGAAGTCGTGCCCGCGGCTGTCCCTGGCGACGCGGGCGGACGCGGCGGTGAAGGCTCCGAGGGCCCGCGAGGGAGGGAGCGGGACGGAGCCGTCGGATGTGAGGGAGTCGAGATCGTGCGGATAGAAGAAGGTGTCGACGTGGCCAAAGGAAGGATCAGTAAATGTTGTTGGAAAGCAAGAGTAATGGTAGATTCTCTAACCATGTGTACATCGAAGAAAAAGGTCGATGTCATAAGAAATCAAATCATATCTCAAGTGATAGAAACAGACACTACACTGCTCACAAATGTCATCACATGAGTCGTGGTAAGTATGATAAAAAAGGTGAGATAATCTTGCTCATGGATTTTAAACTTAATGAGTAGTTATCCTTTATTTTTTGCATTCCACTGTATGTTTACTTTAAATAATCCATGCATCCATCTCATTTAGTTTAAATTTTCTCATATCAAATTCACAGCATTTTTAGTTCCGTTCATATATCCATCCCACTTGCATTTTTTTTAAAAAAATCTTACCATAATCATGCTCTTTCATCTCTATTTGAATAAATATCTATAGTGCTCTCATACTATCTTTGTTTGTCATAGTAAGTTTTGGTTTAGAAGTACTGCACATATTTTTATTGGCGTTTGAATTAAGCGTGGCGCTTAGGTCAAATAGTCTCTCTTAATCGAATTAGAAATGGAGTCTAGTTTGATTATTGAACTAAAAATTGCTTGTGTAGACACTGGATATTTTGTTAGACTAATCCCTGCAGAAAACTCTTAAATTCAATCTGTGTAGTCAAGAGATAAATTCACATCAAAGATGGATCAATGCATGTGATGAACTCCAATAACTTTGCGCAAAGAAGATACATCTCATTCTTCATAGAGGGAAGAACTGTGAGTATCAAGATTTATTCACTTATCTTTTGTTGCAAGTTATTTTTGCCTTAAACCATGCTAAAATGCAGCAAATACATAAAAATTGCTATAAGAACATGATAAACAAAATCTATGCTAAGATAATCCTAAAACCATCCTTTTATTAGTATAGAGGAAAATCACAAAAAAATTATGGACAACGACCTGTGTTTTAAATTTATTGTATTCCCTCGGGTATGTGTCTACTAACATTTGCAGGAAAGAATGAATATATGCTATGCCTATTCATGGTTTGGGATGAACCTGCAAACCCAAATCAAACCGCCACTTCAGTAATAGAACAAAGAGGAAGAAGACGAGTGCCATCAAACAGATATGTAATAAAAGCACTCACTCATAGAAAGTGGATGAACAAGTCAATAGGTCATGAGCAACATCGAAGACATCTTAGCATTAAACCTTCCCAAGACTCAAGCTAGGATGCTGATGAGAAGCAGGATGCAACCCACCATGTATTAGCCAGAATATGCTTGCTTTCATCATCTTTAAAGGGACCAGCTTGCACGTCGGCAACAAGGACCAAGATGATGAGATGCCAGTACATCATGGCGTGCATCCATGGTTTGCCGACTATATCTTGTGAGGCCCTGAACAACCATGATCACAAGAAGACATCCCTAAGTCATTGAAGATGGAGCTTCCATGCAAGTACCAATGAAGTTCCTTCTTTGACCATCAAGACGGCTGGTGAATCACTGACAAACAAAGAAGAATAACTCTCCGCCACGCCGTTAGACAATCAAGGAGGAACTTGAGTTTGCATCTCTAATGAACCCCAACTCATCAACAAAGAATCAACAAAAATCAAGAAAAGGTTGATGGAATAAGAGCATACAATTGTCCATATCCTCATCTCCAGGATCGGATGGTGCAAAGAAAAGCTAAATGCAAGAAGAGGTCTTGCTCAATGGACCTAAAGCCATGAAGCCCTCACTGATAGGAATGAGAGGAGCAGAAGGTCCAAATAAAGTGCCGAGATCCATAAAAGAAAGAACAAAAAAATAGTGGCATGACAAAAGAATGAGAAAGAAGGAGTGCGACATAGGAGACAAGATGCTCATGAACAGCTCAAGCAAGGAAGCAGGAAGAAAAGATCACCATAAGTCATCTAACCTTCATCACAGGGTGTCATCATGCTCCAATGATGAAGGTAACATCTTAAGATAAGTGGTCATTATTTAAAAGCTTCCCTTTGATCTTGAAATGCACAAAAATGAAGAAACAAACATGTTTAAGTTACAACTTTGCTTGATTCAACCTGATTAACTCAACATGTCTTGTTCCTTAAGCTTGTTCGTTGCACCACTTTCTTGATCTCATAGTCTTAACCAAATGAGCTAAAATATTGCATATCTTATCTTTGGAAGATGATAGTGATAATCATATAAAGGTTGATACATCAAGTGTTGGCATTTCTTAGCGTAATCACCAAGTGAGGAGGTTTTAAGTCCATCACCGGCAACGATGCCAGAAATGCCTGTTGGCATTTGTTAGCGCTATCACCAAGTGAGGAGGTTTTAATTCCATCACCGGCAACAACGCCAGAAATGCTTATTGGTATTTCTTAACACCATTACTAAGATTGAGTTAATCTTAGCAATGCCGCCAAGAAACACCAACTACGATAGTTCTTAACGATTATTAAGAATATTCGCAAGCGCATGGATCTATCATTTTAGCATTTCACCCAGAAGTATTCAGAGTATCGTTATTTATATTTTCCCAAATGAGGGCAAGGTATAAGAGTCTAGCATGAGCATAAACATGATTACATACTTGTATAGTGGACCATAGTATATGACAGGGGTAAAAATGGTATTTCATGGGTAGTGGACACATATCTGGGCCAACCTCAAGGATAAAAAGAAAATAAAGAATAAAAGAATATTCCTATATGGAGCCAGCATGTTCAAATATAGCCGTGCAAATAACAGTTAATGATCATATAAGTTACATGACTAGAGTTAGAACTAAGTGTGAGATGGACGGAGAGATCTCCGAGCACTGGTCTGCCAGCAAACTCGAGAGACTTTAAAACTCCTACATAATACCCAGACATGAGGGATTAGAAGTGACGGACAGGGCTACCTCTTAACCATAGGATACCGTCATATTCGAAGGTTCCCGTGTACCCGAGCACCATGCCCATGTACAAGGAAACTACCCATATCCTCTCGGGACTCTGACCCTATGGATCGACAAGCAAGAATATGGGCAAACCCGAAGGAACGATGAACCATCACCCCAACCCTGGCTCTACTTCTACTCATACAAATCATATGAATGATTAAGCATGAAGTTGAATATGTTAAGATCATGACACACAAACTATACACTAGTTCATATATCATGATTATAACAAGACAACTATACTCTAGTTCATATGCACTACTATATAAATGATATGAAAGCAAGACTTTGGAAGAACTCTTCATAGTATTATTCATACCAAGATGTCACTCTTCTTCCAAGGAGCCAAGCCCTCCTTTAATAGCTTTGATAGCTCACAATACTACTACTAAAACTAAAAGAGAGTACAAGTAGAGAGGTGAGGTGTGTAGCTCCAAATGATGGTGTGTGTTGAAGGTGAGCTCTACCCTCTCTTTTATACTGAAGTGTGGTCGGTTTGGTGTAGGTAAATTAGGAAACCATCGAAAACTAACGTTGCATGGCGGCATGCAACCGCTAGAGTAAGCTGGCCCTAGGTGGTAGCAGCAGGGGTATGCCCGCACCCCTGGTGCGCCCACACCCAGGTGGGGCCGCCTCGCAACCGCCTTCGCATGGTCGGTTCCTAGGTGGGCCTAGGCCCCTCCCACATCGGTGCTCGGCCTAGATTCGATGTGTAGGTGGGCTTCTTCATGTATTTTCGTTGCGCATTTCTGCATTACGCTTTCTACTTTGCGCCTTTTGCTTGGTTTTGTTTATTTTCCACTTGTATTTGAATGTGTGTCCTGCATAACCTGTTTTCTCCAATACAAGTGGAATTACATCAATAGTAAAGGCATATGTGTTAAAAGATTGTTTATTTCTCCTATTTTGGATAATAATTGGCGGTCGAATGTTATCGTTTGTGACCGCCAACAAATCCCCCAAACTTAACTTTTGCTCGTCCCGAGCAAATAGCTAAGTACTTGGTTGTTGATCAGGAGTTGCTACTATGCCGTTACAAATCACAAGTGCCATGTTTGTAACAAAATATTCTTCCACAATTCAAATAAGTTGGCATTTTATCCACCTTTTACCTTGATCCCTGTGGGGTGTATAACTTTTTCAAGTTCTTGGGTGGTTGCAAGATAGAACGGTTATAACAGAATCACCAATCATTCATTCTTTGATTAACCATCTATCCGGGGGTTTTATGAATTTTGCAAAATAAATATAAGTTCCTCAAATGATTCTCTCAATCACTCAATGTGTATAAAACCTTACCAAGGCATTTGATATTTTGCCTTCTTTTTCATAACCTACCACTAAGGCTTTTGATTAGAGTTTTGGGTAGGTATGAAAGTGGGGCATACTTGCATCACATATTTTGCAAAATCAAAAACTAGACCTCAAGGAGATGCAAGTCATACACTTTGATCAAGACGTGCAAGTGTGTGGAATTTTCATAACTTTCTAATTCTAAATATTTTTAGTATTCCATTGAATCATGAATCTCTCTTTTTGATGAATGCCTTTTTATTTGAAAGTATGGGCTATCTTTATTTATTTATTTATTTTTCTTTTTTTTCTTCATGCTCTTTGGCATGTATTTTTTTTCTCTCATGCCTTTTGGCATGGACATTTTTCTTTTTTTTAGCATAGCCCATACTATTCTTTTTAGTATATGAAATTTTTGAGAGAGAGACACATGATAAAGTGAATGGAGTAATTATTTGGTGGATGGAAAAAGCATGTTTTTGCGCAACTCTCAGTATAAGAGTCATTAGTTTATTTTGTGGGTGTACATGTGTCTTGATCATGGGTGCATGACGAGAATCTCAACAAGGGTCACAATAATTTGACAAAGCTCAATGTAATAACAAGTATCATATGACTAAGGTTTTGAATTTTAATCATGTCATATAGCCTTGGTAGGTATTCATAATCATTGAGGAACTTTTGATTGTAGCATTTTTTAAAGTAAAATCTTCGGATGTCAAGTTTCTCTTAGAACAAAGTCATAGTAAAATCTATTTATACCATATCATAACTCGCAACAACTTAGAAAAGGAGCATGCATTTGCAACCCATAAGTTTTCAAGTTTAGGATAAGACATTTTTAGCCAACAAACTTAAATCTTGGAGAATACTAAGTTATAACCTAGGCACAGATAAATTATAGATAGAGCATCTATTCATCATTTCAACTTAGGAGAAAGTAAACATTCCTTAAACACACATGAGAGTGGAATTCATATTTTTTGGTATTTTTATTTTTTTCAGATTTTTTATATGCTAATAAATAAATGCATAATATAAATGCAAAATTTAAAAAGATACAAGGGTACCTCTGCGGGGGTCCTCCCCCAAGCTAGCTCCAGGCCTGTGGTTCAGGATGGCTTGCTTGGTGATGACTCCATGGTACATTATTGTTTTTATTTGGTTTTTTACTTAGCCATGTCTATACTCAGTGGTTTTGGTTCAATGATTAAACTAATACCATGTTTAATTTGATCAAGGTAGGCTAAACAATCTAAGCACCATGCTTAATTTAAAAAGCCTATGAAAGTATGATCGATCACTAATCATACTTCAAACCAAAACATGCTTTGTATAAAACATGGAAGGAAAACCAAAATTTATTCAAGTGCAGATAACTATGATAGGTAAACTAATTACTTTTATTTTAGCATAATTTTAAAGCATGGTCTATAGTTTTATTATATAAAAATTCTAAGCAAATTATAATTGTAAAGGATAACTACCGATTTATCTTCAGTAAGGGCTCACCGTTTAAAGTCTAATGAGCATGACTCTTCTCCTTTCACTTTTTGCTTGATGAAAGTATGTCTATGCCTGGAGAAGTAGGCTGTACCTTTTTTGGTCTCCACACCCTTTTGTTGGATTTGGGTGGTGTGGTGGCAGACTTCGGAGCTTCTTTTTGTTTCCACACCTTCTTATCCTTTTTGGGTGGTGTGGAACAACCTTCAGAGTTTCTTCCTTTTTCTTTGGGTTGCTCTTTTTCTGCTCCGGCCTCTTTTTATTTTCTTTATTTTTCTTGGTGAGGCTGTCCACCAGTTGAGGTTGTATTTCAACCTCCTTTATGCCTTGTGGATTCAGCCTGTACTTAATTCTTATCATGGAGCATTGCTTCTGCTTGGGCCAAAAGTCAAACTTTTCCTCTTTGCCGTTGATGTTGAAGCGGATTTCTCCAGCTCCAACATCAATTTGTGCTCCCACAGTGCTGAGGAATGGTCGCCCAAGGATGAGGGGTGATTCCTTCATTGTCTCCATGTCCAGCACCATGATGTCGACTAGGACGAAGTAACCCTAGATTTTCACCAGAATATCTTCGGCAATCCCTGCCGTGTAGCGGACTATGGAATTGGCTAACTGAAGCATCACGGTGCTGGCGCGAGGTGGGTGAAGTTCAACTTGTCAAAGACGATCTTGGGCATAACGCTTACGCTAGCCCCAAGGTCGTACAAGGCATGATCAAATTGCTGGGTGCCAATTGAACATATGATAGTGGGGCACCCAAAGTCCTTCTCAGGTAGACGGTTGAGTCTAGCAGTGCTACACTCTTCCATCAACTTGACGACCTCCGTGGATGGCAAAGGTCTTTTGTTGTTGATGATGCCTTTGATGTACTTTGCATAGGAAGGTACATGTAAGACATCCATTAGTGGGACGCTTACATGGATCTTCTCTATCATCACAACAAAATGAGCAAATTGCTCATCCATAGCCCGCTTCCTCTTTCTTGTGGGAAATGGCAAGTAGCTTGTATTAGTAAAGTCTTGTGGTGCCGTTTCCTCATCTTCTCCTTGATCTTTTTGTGTTTTTGTTGATGGTGAAGGTCCGTCCTCCTATTGCCCTTATGCTTTTCCTGTTTTATGGTTAGGGTTTGGTGGATCACGAGTGGACTTACCTCCCCTCGTGGTCACCGCATTAACTTTTTCAAGAGAATTCTTGGGTTGCCCCGGGATATTCCCTTCATTATTAACATGAATAGCAACAACAATTTGAGCAAATTTTGTTTCTATCATTTTATTGAAGCTTAATTGATTTTGAACAGAGGAAGATAAACCTTCTATTTTAAAGTTAATATTTTCTTGCATTTTATCATTATAAGTTAGCTTTTTAGTAAGATTTTCATTTATTTTAGCTTGGCCTAGGACCAAGTCTTTCAAGGAAGGTTGATTCGAATTGAAATTTGAGTTGAAGTTCGAATTACCACCTTGCGGGCGGGACTAGTTGTTCCACTCATTATTGTTACCTTGTCGGAACCCGTTATTGATGTACGATGCTTCTTCATGGGTTTTGGGGTAGTTGTTCCCCGAGTGTCCGACCTCTCCATAGACGACACATGTCATATGTGAGTGCATGGCCTGGATGGTGCTCTTCATGGCTTCCTTTTCAGTGGCATGCTCCTCTAGTCTTTTTAATAATAAATCCATTTTTGCGACAAGCATATCCGCCTCCTTCATGGTATGCATGCCTTTTTGTTGTTTGCATTCCTCCCCCTAGCTTTGGTTTGCCACCATCTTCTCGCTGAGTGCTATGGCATTAGCGACAGTGAGGGAAAGGAACACCCCTCCAGCAGCGGCATCTACGTGCCCTTTTGATATGGGCGTGAGCCCCTCATAGAAATTTTGGAGCATGAGCCAGTCCTCCATTCTGTGGTGTGGGCAGGCTTGGATGTAATCTTGGAGCCTTTCCCACGCCTCGAGGATGGATTCCATGTGATTTTGCTGGAAGTTTGAAATTTTCCCCCTCAAGGCATTGGTTTTTTCTATGGGGAAAAAATTCGTGAGGAACACCACGGAACATTTGTCCCATGTACTGACAGCTTCCTTCTCTTTGTAGAACCACCATTTCACCTTCCCCGTGAGGGAGAAGGGAAACAGACGGAGCCTTATGCTAGCTTGTGCGACGTCTTTGATGACAATAGTGTCGCACAACTCTAGGAAGTGTTGCAAGTGAGCACTTGCGTCCTCGCTTGGAAAGCCACAGAACTGACTTGCCTGCACCATCATAATGAGGCTAGTTTGGAGCTCAAAGTTTCTAGTACCCGTGTTGACAGCGGGCCCAATAGGCACGTTAGCAACAATGGGGGTGGAGTAGTCGTGGAGTGACTTGGCCATAGCGATAGTAGCGGATGGTACGGGGGTGACTGGTTCAACTATCGGTGGAGTAGTAGAAGAAGAAGCGGTATGAGACCTGTTCTTCCTTAGGAGTGCATCCGAATTATCGGTGTAGTTGTTCGACAGATCAAAACCACTCATACACTATCCCGTTTTCATCCACAACAGGAAGAAAACAAGCAGAATTAGCATGCATAAACTATGGCTACCATTACATGCATGTGATCATTGTTCATGTCCTACTAGATTCTTTAACCTATGCCCTCCCCGGCAATGGTGATAGAAATGCTTGTTGGCATTTCTTATCACAATCACTAAGTGAGGAGGTTTTAAGTCCATCACCAGCAATAGCGCTAGAAATGCCTATTGGCATTTTTAGCACATCACCAAGTGAGGAGGTTTTAAGTCCATCACCGGCATCGGCGCTAGAAATGCCTGTTGGTATTTCTTAACACCATTACTAAGATTGAGTTAATCTTAGCAACGCCGCCAAGAAACACCAACTACGATAGTTCTTAACGATTACAGAGAATATCCACAAGCAAACGGATCTATCATTGTAGCATTTCACCCGGAAGTATTCAGGGTATTGTTATTTATATTTTCCCAAAGGAGGGTAAGGTATAAGAGTCTAGCATGATCATAAACATGATTACATACTTGCATTGTGGACCATAGTACATGATAGGGGTAAAAACGGTATTTTATGGATAGTGGACACACATCTAGGCCAATCTCAAGGATAAAAGGAAAACAAAGAATAAAAGAATGTTCCTTCATGTAGCCAACATGTTCAAATATAGCCGTGCAAAAGAATAGTTAATGATCATACAAGTTATATGACTAGAGTTAGAACTAAGTGTGAGATGGACGGGGAGATCTTCAAGCACTGGTCCGCCAGCAAAGGCGAGAGACTTTAAAACTCCTACATAATACCCAGATGTAGGGGATTACAAGGGACGGATAGGGCTATCACCACCTACCGCCTACCCCTTAACCATAGGATACCGTCATATCTAAAGGTCCTATGTACTCGAGCACCACACCCGTGTACAAGGAAACTACCCATATCCCCCTGGGACTTCGACCCTACGGATCGACAAACAAGAAAATGGGCAAACTCGAAGGAACAATGAACCATCACCCAACCCTATCTCATCCTAGCACAAGCGCCGCCCTTGCTCAAACCCAAACAGCACCGCCGCATGCCTAGAAGATGCTGTCGCCAGGTGATTCGCTGAGCCACCGCTTTGCCATCCACTAGAGCCGTCCGCCGGGCTTCGGAATTTGGTAAGAGTGCAAATGGTGCCCCGTGCTTGCTTCCCCCTACCTTCTACCGTTCACACGACCTCACCGAACCTAATGAGCCACCAATTCAAGCATGGCATCACCACCGTGCCATCGCCGCTCACTTCGAGACCCTAGATGAGTTTGCCATCTTCACCTCTTGCTTCCCGAACTTTCCCTGAGCCTAACTGTGGCCCATAGGCCCTAAATCGCAAATGCCGGTGAGCTCTTCGCTGCCGTCCATGGAGATCCACCATGCTCGGCCCTGTTTTGGTGACTGTGTTCTCTCTCCTCCCCTCTGATCTGATCTGCACCGTCCAATCTCGATCCAACGGTCCAGATTCACCCGTACCCCTTTGCCTGCCTACTGTTTTTGCAAAAGGGCCCTTACAATTATTTCGATCTTAACCCGTCGTCCCTGAACTTTTGTTAAAGAGCCCCTGCCTTTTCTTCAAATTGTGGCCGCAGTCCCTGGTTCGGTTTTAAAATCTAATTTTATTTATTTAAATTCAAAAATTAAGTTTTCTCTATTTACAGAACTGCCAGTACCTTATGTAGGCCATAAAATCTCCGTTTTAACTCCGATTTGATCTGTTCAACTTGCGTTAGGTTCGTAATTCCATAATCTACATGTTCATACTGCTGTTAAGTATGTTTCAACTTTTAAAATTTGAGGTTAGGTTTAATCTATTATTTTACTAAAGGAAATCTTGTTTAATTCATAACTTCTTCGTTTTAGCTCTGATTTTTGTGATCTTCGCGTCTGTGTATTTGTAGTGAGATGTAGATTTGTTTTACAAACTTTTTATCTTGATTTTATGCTGATTAGTGTACTGTTCTAATCTATAGATTTTGTTTGCTATGCATGATTGCTTCTGGATGCTTGTATGTTGCTATGATTATCGAGTGTAGACGGTGAGCAATTCGTGGGAGAACAAGAGTGCTACTTTGACGAGCAGGATCAGTAGGAGCACTTTGTTCAAGGCAATTATAGCATGGATCATCCTTATTTCCTATTCACTTTAATACATTTAATTCATGTTGCATGTGTCACCTTGATAGGGATTCCCTAGAATTGAACTTAAACCTTGTCTCCTATGGGATATGCATTGGGTAGCTTTGCTAGTGCTCAATTAAACCATGATCTTGTTACTTGACTAATGATATATGCAATAAACATTAAAATATGACTTTTTAGCAACTTGGAAACAATGGCTAGAGTGTTTAGCTACTTTCGAAATGCTTCAGATTCCTCTTCCTAAGGACTTATCTGTAAGTGATCATCCGGGACTTACAGTATAGCTGTGAGGGCTACATGGCTCTGGCTTTAGCTCAGTATGAGGACCTTTTCTAGCTTGTTAGTGGTTACCTTTATTAGTGTAAGAATGGCTTGCTAAATCGGATATAGTGCGGCCTCTGTCCCCATGAGTATAGGCTACGTGTCAATGTGCCATCGGGAAGGGGGCTCTACATCTGTTTGCCGAGTGAATCTAATGGCCCTAACTGGTTAGATGAACCTTTGAAAGGCTTCATAGTGAATCCTGTGACCTTCCTTGGTAGTGGGTCAAGAGGTTGGCCGCCTCAGGCGAAAGGGTAAATCATGACTCACAGTGAAAGTGTACAACCTCTACAGAGTGTAAAACTAGTATATCGGCCATGCTCATGGTCACGAGCGGCCTTGGAACTCTTATAAAATAGATGATCACTAAGAATTATTGGTTTATGCTATTCATTATTCATGTTTACATTGATCATGTGTTTTACTTTGGGATTGAAATAACTTGTTGCTACTCTTATGCTAAAATTGTGACAATTAAAAGCTGAATGCTGTTAAACCTGTGTCAAGCCTTTTGAGCCTCATGAACCCCATGTTATAATTGTTGCGTACAACATGTACTTACGCTTGCTTATTTTCATTATTTGGATAAAAATCCTGGATGGGTAATAGATGGCTATGGTAATGACGACTTTCTAGAGGATTACTAGACTTGCGGTCAACCAGTTGATGTCCCTGTGATATGGAGCTTCCATGAGAGATCTTTTCTTTATTACTTCCGCTACATTTATGCAAAGGCTCTGTCTTATTATTCGTGATGTAATAAACATTTGTGATGATACTATTTATAATTTGTTGGCTTATGTGTGTGACTGATCTCTGGGCGCACATAAGATTTTGCATCCCATTTTATCCTTAAAATCAGGTGTGATAGATTGGTATCGGAGTCGTGTTGACTATAGGACGCAAGCCTAGTTAGCAATGGTTGTCTTAGCTTCTTTTGCTTAACTCATTTCTTACTTCCTATCTCACCTTTGTTATTTTCTAAAGTTTTATGCTTCTTTTGCCTCACTCTGTTATGAAAATTATTGCTTCTAATCTGACTAAATCTAATTCTGTAGATGTCTCGTGCCAATAAGACAGCTCGCATCAACACCGGAGGCTACTACCCACCTCGTGGCTTGTATGAGTCCATGGAGCCAAGTGAGGAGGAGGAACTGCATGAGCAAGAAGTTGACTCGCGAACACCTGCAATGACGCCGGAGCCATTCCAGGAAGAGCCCGAAGAAGAACCTAAAGAAGTGAAGGTCGTTGCATTGTCTGATGATGATGATGATGAGGAAGACGCCATTCAAGAGGATGAGCCGATCCCTCCTCTGGGATGGACTATGAAGGTCTAGTAAAAGCTAGGGTGTGAATCCTCCGTCTCACACCACCAACTTATGGGGATTCTTTAGACATACTACGCTGATTGGGACGTAGTTGTGGAGTACGTCTGCAATGAGCATACACATCCTCTAGAGGACACCTATTAGAAGACCAGGGTGTGCATCTCTATCAGGGATGAATAGAAGGACGCATATCAGCTGGACTCAAACTATGCGAATCACGCTCACTGTGCCACCATGGAGGATAGCATAGAAGATGTAGCCGCTGTAGCCTGCATGGGTCTCCGTGGTTGTCACTTTGATGGCATGAAGGAAGATCAATATTGTTTCCTCCCTCGCCAACACCCTGACTTGGGATGGGCAATAATGGACCCTGAAGGCATGGATCCCACTACTCAAGTGATGGTGCACTATGCCTATGAATTAGTAGACAAGAATCGACGTCTAGAAGATTAGTTGAAGGCACAAGAGGCGACCCTTAAGAGATAACGACAAGTGATAGATGAGCAAAGGGTGTGCCTCAACCTGCCAAGGATGTATGAGGAGCTTCCCCATAAATTTCGGCCATAGGTGTTGGAGTTCCTTTTTATGTAATAAGACGTTAGTAGCACGTGTCAAATTGAGTCAAGTCGAGTCTAGTAGTGCGGTGTGAACTTTAGTTTGCCTAGTTGATTTATTATTATGTTTATGAGTGAGTTGGATTTTTGTAATGAGTGCTGGAACTTTGTGGGCATGTCCGCAAGTTCTATAGTTAAGAATATTAAAATTTGAGTCAATAAATAAATAGTTGGGTTTGGTACATCATGTTCTCTTGGATCTGTTTTTCGGAGCAGTCTGCCCTGATCTCAATGTCAATCTAAATATACTCAACCAAAAATTATGAAATTTTTATGGGAGCAACTAGACTTAAGCATATTTCTAATGCCTCTGTAATAACCCCTATACCTGATCTGGTTTGAGAGATATAGCTGTTTCAAGTTGAAGTTTCTGTGTAGTCTAGAATCTAGAACAGTTCGGTTGTGTTCTGTTTTTGAGTAAACTAACGACAGAATCTGGGCATGTGTTCTGAATAAAAGTTGTAGATAATTTCTTAATATTTCCAACCATATAAAGTATGTCTCTTTTGGATATCTAGAACTCAAGATATGACTGTTTTACTGAGCTGCTGATGTTGGAACTCATTCAGAAAAATTTCAGAATCTATTCTAACTTGGAAATCTCTAAATTTTGAATATTTATGTTGGATGTCAGATGTCTAGAAGAGGAAGAGGCCGAGGTCATGGAGGTGTTGCCCCACATCCACCACCACCACTACCACCGACAATTGAGCAACTTCTAGCAGTGCAGACACTGCTTATGCAAGCTCTGGTGCAGAATCAGTAGAATCATCCAATTGGTGGAGCACCGCGTGACAAGCATGGTGAATTCTTGAAGGGCCGTCCCCTAGTGTTTTCTCATGCCACTGATCCACTGGAAGCAGATGATTGACTTTGTGTAGTGGAAAAACAACTCAACATAGCATAGTGCGATGACCAGCAGAAGGTGTTGTACGCGTCAGGACAACTTCAGGGAGAAGCCCAAGACTGGTGGGAGGCATTCGAGTATGGACATCCTGCTAATGCTCCTCCTATCACCTGATAGGAGTTTAGAGAGAATTTTAGATTCTACCACATACCTAAAGGATTGATAGAGCTCAAGCAGGAGGAATTCAGTGCTCTAAAGCAGGGATCTATATCTGTAGCTGAGTATCGTGACAAATTTACTCAATTGTCATGTTACGCTTGGAATGAGGTGGCTGACGATGTTGATAAGCAACGCCACTTTCTCAAGGGTCTGTATGACGGTCTACAACTCCAACTTATGTCCAATACATACCCTAATTTTTAGACGCTGGTGAATCACGCTATTGTTATTGATAATAAGCGCAAAGAGATGGAGGCTAAGAAGAGTAGACTATAGGGACAGGCCTCTAGAAGTAATACTCGTTCATGCACCAACCCTTAGCAAGGCTTTCAGCAGAGGTACCAGGGACCACCCAATTAGGGGAATCATGGTTAGTACCCTCAGTGCAACCCAAACCAGCAACGCCCACCGTATCAGCAACAGAATGGCAACCAACGTCTCCAGCAGTAGAGTGGTCAGCAGACACCACGACAGGGAGCGCCTAACAACACTCCCATGAAGACAAGAGCCCCTAGCACTCTGAACAAGTGTTTTTGCTATGGTAAAGAGGGTCACCTATCTTATAATTGCCCTGAGAAGCCAAACCAGCAGATCCCACAGAGGCAGAATAGCTATCAAAAGCCAGCACCCAACATAGGCAAGGTGAATCATGTGTCTATAGAGACAGTGCTTGCAGAACCAGAAGTCATGCTCGGTACGTTCGATGTAAACTCAACTCCTGCCACTGTTCTTTTTTATTCTGGAGCTTCGCATTTATTCATATGACAAGCATTTGTTAGAATACATAGCATACTCTTATGTGCCATGCCAAATCCCATATTAGTAAATTCACCAGGAGGTAGTATGCAAGCTTCTTATCATTGTCTTCTAACGAGTCTATCCATAAGGGGGGTAGAGTTCAAAGTGAGTCCCATTGTGTTGAGAACATCTGGCATTGATGTGATTCTTGGTATGGACTGGATGAAGCAAAACCGGGCAGTTATTCAGTGTCAAGAGAAGGTAGTTGTTGTGACCGCACCAAATGGGGATAGAATCAGTGTCGATGTTGTAGTACAAGCACAACCAACCGTTACAGTGAACCAACTTGATGATTGTGTCAATAAGTAGGACCCAGTAGTGGATGAGTTTCCAGATGTGTTCCTCGATGATTTACTGGGTATGCCACCTGACCGTGACATTGAGTTTATTATTGAATTATTACCTAGAACTGCACCTATAGCTAAGCGTCCATATAGAATGGGGGTTAATAAACTAGAGAAACTTAAGAAACAAATAAAGGAGTTATAGGAGAAATGTTTCATTCATCCTAGTTCGTCACCTTGTGGAGCACCAATTATATTTGTTGACAAGAAGAATGGTACCCAGAGGATGTGTGTTGATTATCGGTCACTCAATGAGGTTACTATTAAGAACAAGTACTCGCTACCTAGAATTGATGACTTGTTTGATCAGTTGAGAGGTGCTTGTGTTTTCTATAAGATTGATCTTCGTTCTGGTTATCATCAGTTGAAGATTCGTGCAACTGACATACCCAAGACAACTTTTACTATGAGGTATGGTTTGTATGAGTACACCGTTATGTCCTTTGGTTTGATCAATGCACCTGCATACTTTATGTACTTGATGAATAAGGTGTTCATGGAGTTTTTGGATAAGTTTGTGGTGGTATTTATCGATGATGTATTGGTATTCTCCAAAATGGAAGAGGAGCATGCTGAACATCTAAGGTTAGTCTTACAAAAGCTCAGAGAACACAAGCTGTATGCTAAGCGAAGCAAGTTTGAGTTTTGGTTGAAGGAAGTTTCTTTCCTAGTCCATGTTGTCTCTAATGGTGGAATAGCAGTAGATCCAAGCAAGGTGAGAGATGTGTTGAATTGGAAACCATCAACCGATGTGGGAGAGATTCGTAGTTTCTTGGGATTGGCTGGATACTATAGAAGGTTCATAGAAGGTTTCTCTAAACTTGCCAAGCCTATGACAACTTTGTTGGAGAAAAATGCTAAGTTTGTGTGGTTTGAGAAGTGCCAGGCTAACTTTGAAGAATTGAAGAAGAGGTTGACTATAGTCCCATTATTAGTTTTGCCAGATTTGAGCAAGAGCTTTCCTATCTATTGTGATGCATCTCGTCAAGGCCTCGGATGTGTTCTTATGCAAGAAGAAAGAGTAGTGGCCTATGCATCCCAACAATTGAGAAAGCATGAGCTAAACTATCCTACTCATGATTTGGAGTTAGCAGTAGTGGTTCTTGCTTTGAAAATATGGAGACACTATCTTATCGGACATAAGAGTGATATCTATACCGATCACAAGAGTCTGAAGTACATTTTCACTCAGACAGATCTGAATATAAGACAACATCAATGGTTAGAGTTGATTAAAGATTATGATCTAGAAGTACACTATCATCCAAGAAAGGTGAACATTGTTGCCGTTGCTCTTAGCAGGAAGAGTTATGTCAAGGAGGTGCAAGTGACAGCTATGTCAACTGAGTTGTGTGCTGAATTTGAGCAACTGAACTTGGGCTTTGTCACTAATGCAGTGGAGTTAGTGATAGAACCCATACTGGAGCAAGAAATACGTAAGGGCTAGTTACATGATGCGAAGTTAAAAGAGATAGCAGAGAACATAGTGATTGGCAAGGCACCAGGATTCCATATGGATGATAATGGAACTCTATGGTTTGAGAAAAGATTATGTATGCCTAAGAATACGACTATATGAGATGCGATTCTTTGTGAGGCACATGAGTTTGCTTACTCTATTCAGCCTAGGATTACCAAGATGTATTTGGATCTAAAAGAGAAGTATTGGTGTTGCTGAATATGTTGCTTTATGTGATACATGTCAGAGAGTCAAAGCTGAACATCAAAGACCTGCAGGATTATTACAACTAATGAAGATACCTGAGTGAAGTGGGAAGAAGTTGGTATAGATTTTATTGTTGGGTTACCACGCACTCAGGGAGGTTATGATTCAATATGGGTGATAGTGGATCTGTTAACTAAAGTTGCTCACTTTATACCGAGCAAGACTACTTATAATGGACCGAGGTTACCCCAATTATATATGGAGAGGATAGTGTGCCTACATGGAGTTCCCAAGAAAATTGTGTCTGATCAGGGTACTCAATTTATGTCTCATTTTTGTTTCAAGTACATAGTTCATTGGGAACAAAATTGAATTTTAGTACAGCATATCACCCTCAGACTGATGGGCAAACTGAGAGGATTAATCAGATATTAGAGGAAATGTTGAGAGCTTGTGCATTACAGTATGGTACAAGTTGGGACAAGACAAGGGTTTGCCTTATGTAGAGTTCTTGTATAACAACAGTTATCAGAAGAGTCTCAATATGACACCTTTCAAAGCTTTGTATGGATGAAAGTGTAGAACCCCGTTGTTTTGGAATCAGATAAGAGAAACTCAAGTGTTTAGACTAGATATTTTAAGAGACACAGAAGAGCACGTAAGGATGATTAGAGATAACTTGAGAGTAGCACAATCTAGATAGAAGAGTTATGCTGACACTCGGAGGAGAGAATTGGTTTTTGAAATAGGGGATTATGTTTACCTAAAAGTATCACCTATGAGGAGTGTGAGAAGGTTTAACATGAAAGGAAAGTTAGCACCAAGGTATGTTGGGCCTTTCAAGATTTTAGAGAGACATGGAGAAGTAGCTTATCAGTTGGAATTGCTTGAGAGTTTGTCAGGTATACACAATGTGTTCCATGTGTCTCAATTAAAGAAATGTTTGCGTATACCAGAGGAGCAGATACCGTTGGAAGAGCTTACAGTTAAGGAAGATCTTACATATGAGGAATTTCTGGTAAGGGTTTTGGAGATGGCTGAAAGAGTTACAAGGAGCCGAGTAATAAAGATGTGTAAGGTTCAGTGGAATCGGTATACAGAAGATGAGGCTACTTGGGAAAGAGAAGAGGATCTAAGAAAAACAGACCCGTAGCTTTTTGACTAAGCATCATCTAAATCTCGGGGATGAGATTCATTTTAAGGGGGTAAATTGTAACACCCTAAAATTTGCAACATTTTGAAAATAGGTGAATTGGATTTATTTATGCATTAGTGTGAGCATGTAACATAGGAAAATAATAAATTTTATCAAATTAAAATCAAATATAAGGTTTACCTACATGTTTATGCATTCATGCTGCTGTATATTATTTTTGTATTGTGTGGTTTGAAATCAGATTTCAAATTGATTTGAATTTGCATTCAAAATTTGTTTGGAAATTAGTTTAGAAAATAGAAAAAGGATTTTTCTCTCCCTCCCTTGACTTCGGTTCGCCTCACTTCCTCCCTCCCTTGATTTTTCTCTCCCGCACGGCCTATTCTTTCTCCCGCCTTACTCCCGCTTTTCCCGTAGTGGCCCAGCTTCGCCCACGTGGTCCATTTTCCCACTCATAGGTCGGATTCTGTTCTCACACGGCCTGCTCTCCCTTCCGTAGCGGCCCGTTTAGTTCAGCCCAACAGCCAGCAGCCATGCCCACCCACTCTCTCTTTCACTGACACCATGGCCTGTGCCTCCTATTCCATTGACAACCCGGGCCGCTCGTCAGACAAGTTTCTTTCCTCCTGTGTCCATGCCAGATGTGTTTTACTTTGGGATTGAAACAACTTGTTGCTACTCTTATGCTAAAATTGTGACAATTAAAAGCTAAATGCTATTAAACCTGTGTCAAGCCTTTTGATCCTCATGAACCCCATGTTACAGTTGTTAAGTACGACAAATACTTACGCTTGTTTATTTTTATTATTTGGATAAAAATCCCAGATGGGTAACAAATGGCTATGGTAATGATGACTTTCTAGAGGATTACTAGATTTGTGGTCAACCAGTTGATGTCCCTGTGATATGGAGCTTCCGTGAGAGATCTTTTCTTTATTACTTCCGCTACATTTATGTGAAGACTCTGTCTTATTATTCATGATGTAATAAACATTTGTGATGATACTATTTATAATTTGTCGGCTTATGTGTGTGACTGATCTCTGGGCGCACATAAGATTTTGCATCCCATTTTATCCTTATAATTGGGTGTGACACCCGTCTCACCTCCCGTCCGTCCAATTCAAGATCAAGGGCCAAGAATAGAAGATATACCTTCGCGCGGCAATTTTTCTAAAGAGACCCTTTGTTTTCCGCAAATTAACCCTCAGTCCAAAGCACTCTCTGGAAAATACATTTTTTTCTTTTAGAAAGCGTAGAATTCCTCTGTTAGATTTAAAATACGTTTTCTTCTTTTGAAAACATAATTGCTTCGGTTAGATCCAAAATACGCTTTCATCTATTTATAGTTTTGCCACTAGTTTTATTTAAGCTATAACTTCTTTGTTTTAACTCCGATTTGACCCCTTCAAGTTGCGTTAGATTCGTAGTTGCATAATCTACAAGTTTATATTACTATTAAACATGTTTTCAACTTTTGAAATTTGAGGTTAGATTTGATCTATTATTAAAGGAAATCTTGTTTAATTCATAACTTCTTCGTTATAGCTCCGATTAGTGTGCTTTTTTTGTGTCTGTGTGTTCATAGCAACATGTAGAACGTCTTTAAAACCTTTTGACTCACTATTTCATATGTTTGGTGTACTATTCTAATTTAGTTCTACTATTTGCTTCATGTATGATTGTATGGATGCTTTTGTGGTGCGTCATGATCTTGTCTAGTCGGTGAGCTTTGCGTTAGTGATATAGAAGTTGGTGTTCTAGAAGAAGTCCTTTGAAGGTTTCGACTTGAAGAAGGCTCTAAGTTTAAGGCAAGTATAGCATGAGATCTTCCTTGTTGACCTATACACCTTTAATCATTTAATTCATACTCCATGTGTCTACCTTTATTACCACTAAGGATTTCCTAGTATTTTGTTACCGTGTACCTTGATTCCTATGGGGTATTGCATTGGGTAGTGTGATGCTAGCGCTCAATTAAAGACCATGATCTTGTAACTTGACTAATGGAATGTGCAGTAAATACAAAAAGATGCTTTTTAGCAACAAGGAACAAGGGGGCTAGAGCATTGGACTATTATTATGGTGCTCTAGATTCCTCTCGCTAAGGACTTATCTACAAGTGATCATCTAGGACTTATAGTACAACTATGAGGGCTACAAGGCACTGGCTTTAGAATAGTATGAGGACCTTTTCTAGCTTGTTAGTGGTTACCTTCATGGCACAAGAGGGGCTCTGACTTGTATGACCTTGGCCTACCAAGTTGAGTGCATTTTGGCTTCTTGGTCTTTTGTCAGTCACTCCTTGGAGGGGAGTTCATGCTTATTGATGGGAAAACCTAGCAGCCATAACTTGTTAGATGAACCTTTGAAAGGCTTCATAGTGAACCCTGCCGACCTTCTTAGGTTGTGGGTCAAGAGACTAGCTACCTCGGGCGAAAGGGTAAATCATGACTCACAGTGAAAGTGTACAACCTCTACAGAGTGTAAAACTAGTATATCAGCCGTGCTCACGGTCACGAGTGGCCTTGGAACCCTTACGGAATAGATGATGAACACTGATGATAAAGATGCTCACTAATGATTACTATTCATGCTATTCATTATTCATATTTACCTGATCATGTGTTTATATGGGCTTATGATAAACTTGTTGCTACTCAATTGCTAAAATCATGACTCATTAAAAGCTAATCGCAATTGAACCAGTGTTAGTCTTTTGAGCCTCATAAACCCCATGCTATATTTGTTGAGTACGACATGTACTTACGCTTGCTTTACTTTTTCAATACTTTGAAAAAATCCTGGATGGGTACCAGATTGCTAGAGTTTAAAAAAGTTAGGCTTATAATCAACTAGTTAGTTGTCCCTATAGATTAGAGTCTTCACCCGAAGATTGGAGTTGTCTTTCTGCTATTTGCTGTCTAAGGTTATACTCCCTCTATTCCAAATTATAAGTCGCTTTGACTTTTTTGATACATCAATTTTGTTATGTATCCAGATATAATATTATGTCTAGATACATAGCCAAATGGATGAACAAAAAAAGTCAAAGCGACTTATACTTTGGAACGGAGGGAGTATTCTTTATACTAAGTATGTTATATATTGAACATTGTCTTTCGATATTACCATTATTTGTGGCTATATGTGAAATTTGACTTCCTGGGCTCACATATGGTGTGTATCTAGTTTTGTTCTTAAAACCAGGTGCTATAAAGTGGTATCAGAGCAATGCTGACTATAGGATGTAAGCCTAGTAGAAATTGGTTGTTCTAAGGTTTAGAAGTTGCTATAAAAACCCTTGCTCTATGAACCTTGATATTTTCTTTTCTTCTCTACTATATCTCTACCCTTGCTATTCATCTCTACCTTGGTGCTTATTTTAAAGTCTTTGTTCTCATCTTCACACCTTGATTTGATATGCTTTTAGAACTGTTCCTCACCACCTTCTTGCATAATCTGAATATGAGTCTTAGGATTGTATCCCTAGTATAATGAGGACGATAGTATCACAAGTTGAGTCAATGATAGAGTTGTGCACCTTTATTGCTTTGTTGAATTGTCATTATGCTTATGCTTGTTTTGAATCTTTGTAATGATTGCAATGATCTTGTTGGATGTTTCCACAATTTCATTTAGTTTATAGGCCTAAGCCATAAGGATTAATGAAATAAATAGTCGGGTTTTGGTTATCTCATGTTTTCTCTATCCTGCCTTCCAGAGCAAAGTGTCTTTATCGGCTTATATCTCTGTTTTTGGACAACCACAAATCATAGAAAAATTCTAAACAACAGTAGACTTCAATATCTTTTTTTACCACAAGAATCACCCTAATAGCTGTTTTGGTTATGGAGTTATGAAAATCACAAGATGATGCACCTGTGCTGTCTGAAGCCTAGAATAGTTTTGGTTGTGCACTGTTTTTGACTACCTGAACTGCAGAATTTGGGAAAGTGTTCTATAAAGAAGTTGTGTAGGATTTCATAAGCTTTCTAGCAATATAAGATACACCTTTATTGGATTAATAGAATGAGAGTTACAGCTGTTTTACCATGCTATTGTTTTTCTGCTCGCAAGGAATTTCAGATTTCTTGTCCTTGCCCATACACAAGAGTATCATTGGGATGTCAGAATATATTGATACTAGTGTGCTCATCTGGAAGATGGTGCAAGCTGCCCATTTTGTGTTCCCTAGTTGATCTTTTCTTAAGGGGGGTAGCCGAGTTGAAGAATTTGCAAGATGAAGTTTCATACGTTCTAGTTATTTATTTGGAAGCATCGATTATCTCTATGGGGGGTCCTATCTTGTCATTCTTGCTATCAAGTCTATCTTGTCATCTCTTGAAGCTACAGTTAGGAATTCTTTGAACGGCTAGATCCTAATGCATACATGTTGAAAACAGATGGTTGCTACCAGGAGAAGTGCTTTGCATGATGACCGAAGGAATCCTGTCAATTCTAATCCACCGCCATCAAATCCCCCATCTATAGAGCAAGCTTTGATGATGCAGACTCAGTTATTACAAACTATTGCTCAAAGTGTGTTGAACAACCCACATCAAGAACCACCTATTGACAAGCATGGTGAATTTATGAAGGAACACCCACCGACATTCTCTCATACAAGTGAACCACTAGAAGCTGATGATTGGCTTAGAGCTGTGGAGCGACAATTGAACATAGCTCAGTGTGATGACCATGAGAAGGTGCTTTTTGCGTTCGGCCAACTCTATGGCGCAGCACAAGACTGGTGGGAGTCTTACCAGTATGGACATCCCAACAATGCTGGACATGTCACGTGGAAGGAGTTTAGTGAGAGCTTCAGGTCCTACCATATTCCGTTAGGTGTGGTAGAACTTAAGCAAGATGAGTTCCTCAATTTGAAGCAAGGATCTATGTCAGTGTGTGAGTATCATAACCGGTTCACTCAATTGTCATGCTATGTTCCAAGAGAGGTGGATAGTGATGCTAAGAAGCAAAAATGCTTTTTGAAAGGACTGAATGATGGTTTGCAACTATAGCTGATGACCGTGGTGTATGCCGACTATCAGACGTTTGTGGACAGAGCAATCATAATTGAGAACAAGCGTCGAGAGATGAAAGAGAAGAAGAAAAAGCTTGACATTCAACGCCAGTTAAGAAACACTCATCGTCGTTTTGCTACACAAGCAGAATATCAGTCACACCCTATGAATCTGCTTGGGAGTATAGATTAGGATCAGTATCAGCAACCCAATGATGAAGTGCAGCATTTTAGCTCTCAAGAGCCATGTCTATCACCTCCTACTATTACCTTGATGAAGACAAATACTTCTACTGGTGAGGAAGATTATGATTGTGGTGAGATTGAACATTATGAGAATGATTGTCTTGAGAAGTTTGTTGAGAACAATCAAAGCCTCAACAACAACAAGAGCTAGAACAAAATGTCCATAAGAAGCAGGTGCAAGGCAATAAATTAAAGCAAAAGTACATCCTTGGAAGTCTGAACAATGTGGATATGATTGCCACTCATGGAGCTAAGGACGTTGTTTATGGTTCGATTACAGTAACCTCAGCCACTGCTATAGTGTTGTTTGACCCTAGTGCATCACATTCATTTAACTCTAGTGTGTACGTGGAAGATCATAAGATAACTATGCTTTTAGTGAGGAAACCGGTGATAGTTAATTCTCCAGGAGGAGAAATGAAGGCAAACCGCATATGCCCAAAAGTAAGCATTGATATAAAGGGGGTAAACTTTGAGGCAAACCTTATTGCTTTGGAGCTAATGGACATTGATGATATCCTTGGAATGGGATAGTTGTCTGCATGCAAAGGAGTGATTAAGTATGCCCAATGTTCGGTGCTTCTAATAACACCATTATGAGAAAGAATTGGGTATGAGGGTATTCAACCTGCACCTGAGGAATATGAGAATGAAAGGTTTGGATTGAAGGAAGTTAATGATGTGATTGGAACCCACTAAAAGATGGGAGAGAAACTAGGAGTTTTTAATAATGAGGTTTGGTTAGAGGTTCAAGGGAGGTTTATCCAAGACCATCAAGATATTGATAGTGTTACTGGAGAAGGTTTTAAGTTCGTTTGGATCAAGAGACCTCAGCTAAGTATTTGAAGGAGTAAAAAAAGAGAGGTTGAAGTAAAACCTAAGTATTAATTTTGCCAGATCTAGACAAGAGCTTTATATCCACTTGGATGCTCCCTGTCAAGGTGTGGGATGTGTCCTTATGCAAGAAGAAAAAGTAGAGGCTTATGCAAGAAAACATGAGATGGAATATCTGACGTATGATCTGGAGTTATCCATTGTGAAGCATGGAGGTACTATCTACTTGGATGTAAAAGTGACATCTAGGTGGGTCATAAGAATCTAAACGACATCTTCACTAAGATGGTTTTGAGATTCTGACATCATTGTTGGATTGAAGCAATCAAGGTTTTATGATTTGGAAAAGTGCTATCACTTCAGGAAGCAAAGTCATGGCCAATGCCCTTAGTGAAGGAGAGTTATGCTAAGAAGATTCGGACGACACCATGGACTTAGAACTGTGTTTGAGAGTTGAGCAACTTAACTGGAAAATAATCATTAATGTTTTGAAATTGGTGATAGAATCTACTTTAGACCAAGAAAGTAAGAAGGCTTCGTTGGAAGGTGAATATTTTAAGAAAGAGAATTGATAGTATGGACTAAAAAGGAATGGTGGCCTAGTGATTGGAGTTACTTGAGGGGTGTTTGGAGTACTTGTCAGAATCTTGAAACCAGTTTGGCAGGTTACTTGGAGTAAGGTTAACAGGTATGCAAAGTAAGGAAGAATCCAAAGGTGGAGAATCTGCATCTCTTTGATCACCATCTTCTGAATCTCGAGGACGAGATTCATCTTAAGAGGGATAGAATTGTAACACCCTAAAATTTGCATCATTTTAAAATAGGTGAATTTGATTTAATTATGCATTTTGTGAGCATGTAAACCTAGAAAAATAATATTTTTTGTTAAATTAAAATCAACTATAAGGTCTAGCAACATTGTTGTGCATACATGCTATGGAATATTTACTTTGTGATGATTGGGTTTGATCAAAATTACAAAAGAATTTAACTTTGGTTTGAATTTGGATTTGAAAATGTGCTTAAGAAAAAGAAAAGAAAAATATTATTTTCCCTTTTCTCTCACTCTCCCTGGTTTTGGCCCACTCCCTCACCTCTCTCACCGCTGGCCCAATCGAAGCTAAGGCCCACGCAGCCCACTCTCTCCTCTCTCCTATTCTGCAGCGGCCCGCCCCACTCTCTCCTCTCTCTTATGCCGTGTCCCTCTCTCTCCGTCCTGCTGCCAGCTGGGTCCTGTGTTTTCTCTCGCTAACAAGCCAAGCCCAGTAGTCAGTCATCTCCTACCTCCACCGTACCCGTGCCAAACTCTGCTCCATTGAGATAAGGAAGTTCGCTGTCACACCATATTCCCCGCAATCTTGGCGTGCGCGCCACGCCACCCGCCTCTTAAATAGCGACCCCTTGCACCCGCTGCCTCCATCTAGTCGCTTCGAAGCTACGTCCGTGCCCTAGCCACGTTGCCTAGATCTCACCGATGAGCAGAGCAAGGCCGCCATCACCATTGATGCCGTTTGGTGCTTCCCCTCCGTCCCTAACCCACCATAGAGTTTCGCCCCAAGGTGAAGAAGCTGCACGAGTTTTTTTCTTGCTTCCCTTATTGTATGATTACCGCTGCCATGGTTCACAGGAAGAAAACATCAGCCTTGTCGAGCCCCATGACCTCTCCGTGCCTTCTCTGCCATCAAGAACACTCTAGGTGAGCTTGCTTTCACTTCCTCTATCTACCCATGCCCTCTCTTCGCGTAGTCGTGGTCCTTAGGCCCTTTTTCGTGTACGCCGACGAGCTCTGCATCGCCATCAATGGCAACCGCCATGCCAGTCTCACTATTTTGGCCAGGGAAGTTCCCTATCTCACCTCCTATCCATCCAATTCAAGATCAAGGGCCAAGAATAGAAGATACCCCTTTGTCGGCAATTTTGCTAAAGAGACCCTCTGTTTTCCGCAAATCAACCCGCAGTCGAAAGCACTCTCTAGAAAATATGTTTTCTCTTTCAAAAAGCGTAGAATTCCTCTATTAGATTCAAAATATGTTTTCTTCTTTTGAAAACATAATTGCTTCGGTTAGATCCAAAATATGCTTTCATCTATTTACAGTTTTGCCACTAGTTTTATTTAAGCTATAACTTCTTCGGTTTAACTCTGATTTGACCCGTTCAAGTTGCGTTAGATTCGTAGTTGTGTAATCTACAAGTTTATATTACTGTTAAACATGTGTTCAACTTTTGAAATTCAAGGTTAGATTTAATCTATTATTAAAGGAAATCTTGTTTAATTCATAACTTCTTCGTTATAGCTCCGATTAGCGTGCTTTTCGTGTCTGTGTGTTCATAGCAACATGTAGAATGTCTTTAAAACCTTTTCACTCATTGTTTCATATGTTTGGTGTACTGTTCTAATTTAGTTATACTGTTTGCTTCATGTATGATTGCATGGATGCTTGTGTGGTGCGTTAAGATTTTGTCCAGTCACTGAGCTTTGCGTTGGTGATCCAAAAGAAGTCCTTTGAAGGTTTCGACTTGAAAAAGGATATGAGTTTAAGGCAAGTATAGCATGGGATCTTTCTTGTTAACCTATACAACTTTAATCATTTAATTCAGGCTACATATGTCTACCTTGATTACCACTAAGAATTTCCTAGTATTTTGTTACCATGTACCTTGATTCCTATAGGGTATTGCATTGGGTAGTGTGATGCTAGCGCTCAATTAGAGACCAAGATCTTGTAACTTGACTAATGGAATATGCAGTAAACACTAAAAGATGCTTTTTAGCAACAAGGAACAAGGGGGCTAGAGCATTGGGCTATTATTATGGTGCTCTAGATTCCTCTCCCTAAGGACTTATCTATAAGTGATCATCCAAGACTTATAGTATAACTGTGAGGGCTATATGGCTCTGACTTTAGAATAGTATGAGGACCTTTTCTAGCTTGTTAGTGGTTACCTTCATGGCGCAAGAGGGGCTCCGACTTGTATGACCTTAGCCTACCAAGTTGAGTGCATTTTGGCTTCTTGGCCTTTTGTCAGTCACTCCTTGGAGGGGAGTTCATGCTTATTGATGGGGAAACCTAGCGGCCCTAACTTGTTAGATGAACCTTTAAAAGACTTCATAGTAAACCCTGCCGACCTTCTTAGGTTGTGGGTCAAGAGGCTAGCTACCTCAGGCAAAAGGGTAAATCATGACTCATAGTGAAAGTGTACAACCTCTGTAGAGTGTAAAGCTGGTATATTAGTCGTGCTCATGGTCACGAGCGGCCTTGGAACCCTTACAGAATAGATGATGAACACTAATGATACTGATGATAAAGATGGTCACTAATGATTACTGTTTATGCTATTCATTATTCATATTTACCTAATCATGTGTTTATATGGGCTTATGATAAACTTGTTGCTACTCAATTGCTAAAATCATGACTCAGTAAAAGCTAATCACAGTTGAACCAGTGTAAGCCTTTTAATCCTTATGAACCCCATGCTATATTTATTGAGTACGACATGTACTTATGCTTGCTTTACTTTTTCAATACTTTGGAAAAATCTCGGATGGGTACCAGATTGCTAAAGTTCAAAGAAGTTAGGCTTGTGATCAACCAGTCAGTTGTCCCTATGGATTGGGGTCTTCACCCAAAGATTGGAGTTGTCTTTCCGCTGTTTGCTATCTAAGGTTATATTCTTTATACTAAGTACATTATATATTGAGCATTGTCTTTTGATATTACCCTTATTTGTGGCTATATGTGAGATTTGACTTCCTGGGCTCACATATGGTGTGTATCTCGTTTTGTTCTTAAAACTGGGTGCTACATGAATATGTTAAGATCATGACACACAAACTATACGCTAGTTCATATATCATGATTTTAACAAGACAACTATACTCTAGTTCATATGCACTACTATATAAATGATATGAGAGCAAGACTTTGGAAGAACTATTCATAGTATTATTCATACCAATATGTCACTCTTCTTCCAAGGAACCAAACCCTCCTTTATAGCTTTGCTAGCTCACAATACTACTACTAAAACTAAAAGAGAGTACAAGTAGAGAGGTGAGGTGTGTAGCTCCAAATCATGGTGTGTGTTGAAGGTGAGCTCTATCCTCTCTTTTATACTGAAGTGTGGCCAGTTTGGTGCAGGTAAATTAGAAACCATCGAAAACCGATGTTGCATGGCGGCATGCAACCGCTAGAGGAAACTAGGCCCAGGTGGCAGTAGCAAGGGTACGCCCGCACCTAGGTGATGCCGCCTTGCGATCGCCTTCACATGGTCGGTTCCTGGGTGGGCCTAGGCCCCTCCCATGTCAGTGCTCGGCCCAGATTTGATGTGTAGGTGGGCTTCTTCATGTATTTCCTTTGAGCATTTCTGCATTACGCTTTCTACTTTGCGCCTTTTGCTTGGTTTTGTTTATTTTCCACTTGTATTCGAATGTGTGTCCTGCAAAACCTGTTTTCTCCAATACAAGTGGAACTACATCAATAGTAAAGGCATATGTGTCAAAACATTGTTTATTTCTCCTATTTTGGATAATAATTGGTGGTCGAATGTTATCGTTTGTGACCGCCAACAAATCCCCTAGCTTAGCTTTTGCTCGTCCCAAGCAAATAGCTAAGTACTTGGTTGTTGATCAGGAGTTGCTACTATGCCATTACAATTCACAAGTGCCATGTTTATAACAAAATATTCTTCTGTAATTCAAATAAGTTGGCATTTTATCCACCCTTTACCTTGATCCCTATGGGGCATATAACTTTTTATCCACATCGAATGTTGTCATTAGTGACTGCCAACATCAAGTAAAGATGGATAATCGTTCCATAGGTTAAGCAATTCCACTCTTTTTTACAAATGTATTCAAATGCCACATTCATACTCATCGTTCAGATCTTATCACCCATGTTGTAAGAATGAATGCACATAACGTCAATCCTAACATGATTCGATGTGCTAGAGAAAAATAAATAAAGTTTTAGTTCTGTTGGTGTTTTTCCACCAGTAGAGCCTATGCACTTGATCTCTACCTTGTCTTTATGAGCAAAACACACTTTGAGCAAAGTATGGGGGAGTTGATCCCCCCAAATTCCACAAGTGAAAGTTCTAAACCAACAATAATGATGCACACAAGATGTTGCCAGCTTCTACTATTGGTGATTGAATGTGAAACACTAAACAAGGAGGAAGAACAAGCCAAGGAGGATGAACCTGTTAAACCAAAATCAAATTAAAAACCAAGATGGGTTTGGTAGAAGAAGGTGGCACCACCATTGGAAGCGCCACTACTAGAGGCACTACCACAAGAATCCTCATCTTCAAGAGCGAACCGAGGTACTCAATCAATGAACTTCGTAAGGAGGAGTCCCGTTCGAAGGACTTTAAACACCGAACCCTCACCGAAAGGTAACTCGGTAGTTATCCATGTGTATTTATTGCATGTAGCATTTTCATTCATGTCTTGCATCTAAAAAATGATAAAAATAATTGCATACTCATATAATTTAGGTACATGACTTTTAAACTTTAGCATGTTTAATTCTGCATTGCATTTAGAAAACTTGTATGCATGGCATATATAAAAAGAAAATAAAAAATGTTATAACTCTGCATATAGACTTAGTTTAGTCTCATTCTACGTTTTGGATCAAGAAAATGTTTAAGCCCCATATGAGCAACCTTGTGGTGTGTAACAACCCATATGAATGTTCATTGTGGTGGCAATAAAAAAATCATCATAAAACTTATAAAATAAAATAAGTCAAAAGCCAGCTTGGGGGAAGTGCACCCCCATGAAGAAGCTTGCTTGGGAGATGCATCTCCAATTATCTAGGTAAGCATCTTTTTGCTTCATTTTATTTTTAAGCATTTCTGGCAATGTGATAAAATAAAGAAAAGAGTGTGTGTGATAGTTTTCTTTAATATGCTTAGTTAAAATAAAATAAACATAGTTGGGAGTTTAAGACTTTCTCTCCAAATAAACTTTTGATGGACATAATGAATAGTTGCTCTGTTGTAATTCCTTTCAAGTGCCTAATTTTTAGTTAGAAATTCTCCCGAGTATTGGATAGACTTGATTTGATACAACAACTCACTTTGAACTTGATACTCATGGGTAGCGAATGTTTGATCTAAGTCTAGGTGGTTGACGGATATGATATGAGATGGTCTGAGCTGCTATTTTTCTAGTTCCAAAGTGAAACTAAGTTTGGAGTATTTTCTTTTAAAAAATGAAAAAACCAATCATGATGAGTTCCTGTATGATAAAGCTAAAATTCCTACCAATGCCATATATATTTAGATTAGGAAAACCTTCCACTTATACGCTGCTTGTATAGGTGTTGAGTTTTGTCAAGCTTTGTTGACCCTTATGAGAAGTCTGTCATACTTTTAAAATCAAGATCACGTACACTCCACCCAAATATGCACTACTCCTATACTGGAAGTAGGCATAAAAACATGCCTTTCATTTAGATCCACCCAAAATTGTTCTACTCCCACACTAGGGGTAAACACAAAAACATGCTTGCTAGGTTTCCACCAAATTAATGCTCCAAGTTCTTGTAAGCTATCTATCAAAGTTTTGTTGCCCAAAAGAAACATGGGGCTATGCAAAAGTTATTCATAAAAAAAAGAAAGAAAAAAATAAAAAATAGACAAGTGTCCGAGATATTGAAAACAATGGGTACTCAGATGGCTGCCCGAAAAAAGGGATGAATAAGATAGCCCCTGTTCTCTCGCAAAAATATTTCCAAGTTTCAAGAGAGGGATATGTTTTCAAGGAGCATAGCAGAATTAGGTTAGCTACCATATATATATATATATATCCACCAAATACATCCACACACATGCACATCTTGATTTGATTGTATGACATTTTTCTTGTTGGATCCATTGTTTGACTTTACAATATACGCATTGCAGGTATGCTCTCTAGTTTTATCCCTACCTATGAACTCCACAAAGGCTTTAGGAACAAAAGGCAACAATAAGATACACATTGGAGAGGATCCACAAATACCACATATAAAGAGATACTAGAGAGTGAGGATCCAAAAATACCACATATAGAGGGATCTGAGAGTGTCATACAAAGGAATCTCTGAGTTTTATTTGAAAAACTTATAAAACCTCTAGAATAAGGTTGCACAAAAGAACATGAGACATAGTGCTTGACTTGATTGTTCTGTCTTTCAATTGCTCAAGACCCAAGTGAAGGCTAAGAAGCCCCATGATTGAAGGTAATATGGGTAAGTTTGAAAGTTAAGTCAGATTATTTTAATCCGGAGGAGAATTTTTGATTGAACGCAAGTGAACTTTTGAGGCATGAAAGCATTGTAGCAACTCCTGGTCCATTGTTCAAGTTTAACTTTGCTCAAGGTCTGACAAAGGGTAAGCTTGGGGGAACTTGTTGACGGTTGTTAATGTCAATCATAAACCCTCAACGTATCCTACATACATGCTTAATTCCATCACCAAACATAGGTATAGGGGTTTAAACTAATGGATTTCATAAGTTTTGGTGAATATTTGTATGTAGGAGAATTTATCTAGAAAATAGCACCAGGACCACTGTCATACACTCCAAATATGCAAACCGACGATAATAAGTGATTCAACTTGTGAAAACTACAAAAGGCAACTCAATATGGAGTCAAGGACCCACACCAGAGGGGGAGATCCAACCACCATGAAAGTGGGCCGGTCAGCCCTCTTCAGAGCCCGTTCGCTCTCTGCTACCTTGTATGCATTTCTAAGATCTACACTATTAATTTTAAGGTGGTTTTAAGTCGGTTTATCCAACGATGATCGATGGAGTTGACGTGGATCGTTGACGTGGCAATGCCTTGCCCCTACTCCATCTCCCCTATATAAGGAGCCCTCTACACCCTCTAGGAGGCCATCAATCCATAGAGAGCCATCTCTCATTCAGATAAAGATACACCACAAGAGAGAAATCTCCACAAAGCTCTCAATATGTAGAACCAGAATAGCACTAGTTGAGAGTTAGGGAGAGTTGAGCCATGCTTAGGTTCTGGAGAAATCTTTAGAGGTCGGGTATATCTTTGTATCTTACCATTGCAAGACTTATGCTTTAATATAGTTATCTTCTCTATCTACTTTTATGCCTTTCATGTGTATGGTTAGTATAGTTTCATACCTTAGCATGGGATCTCCGCTCACATCGAGTGCTTTAGTTAGCATATTGTTGACGGTAGTTAATAGTCATTATAAACTGTTAATATAACATGCATAAGGGCATAAATATAATCACCAACAAAGGTCTAGGGGTTTAAACTAACAAATTCCATGAGTTTTGGTGAATTTGTATTTTCTGCAGGGTTAATCCAGAAAACCATCAAGGCGAACCAAGATGTTAGATTTAATCGCGCTTATCCGCAGCGAAAACAACCCCAGAAGGTTCCAGAAGACTCAAGAGGACTCCACACCGAAGTGAAGGTCGAGACACCACCAGGTGGGGCTGGCCATCCCCACCTATAGGCTGGCTAGCCCCTGGGGCCCACCTATCAGCCTCCCATTGTTAGTTAGTTCTCCACCGCCTCCTAGATTGCATCTATGCTGTTTATTCAAGTCGGTTTGATCTGAGGGCTTAGGATTGATGCTCTGGCCTATATATACCAGCCCATACCCCCTCCCTCAGGCATTGCATAAGTCATTTGAGAAGACAGAAACCCTAATCATCCTTAGACCTCCACCATATTCTAGGGCATAGCTAGTTAGGCTAGGTCTAGAGGGAGGCAAGCAGGCTTCGCTTGGATTTCTGATCTTGTCAAGAGCATCGTTTGGTATAATCTTTGTACCCCCTCTCTTTTGTATCTCTCATTACTTTTATATGTTTGCTACAATTGTTATGACAATATTGATATTCACAATATTCATATTCTTAGTTAAGATGTTCATCGTCTACTTTGATTATATACTTAGTATAGCTAGTTTATCATTATGTTTATGTATAAGTTCGTATAGCGCTCGCTCTAAGGTACCATGGGTGAGTGGTTGTCATTGTGTAAGCATGGTTCTTATACGTTGTTTACCTACGGATACACCCTATATTCCAGGTCATGTGATAGATCGCGGATGTGACACTCCCGTTGAGTCCTTTATAGTCCACTCTCTGAATATAGGTGCAAGTAGGGTCCAGTTATGAAGGAAGAACAAGCTATGTTCTTAATCTTCCTTAGTAATATCCCTTATGTGCAGATATAAAGATGACCTTAGCCATGACTACTAGGTGTAATTGCACTAATAAATGTATGCTTTGACCTGTAATTAAGAATGACTTAGGAATTATTCCTGTAATATTCTACTTAACCATGCTAATGCTATAGAAAGGAGTACTCTGAGTGATTTATCATTGATCCATACTTATCATATACATAATTTATCCTATAACTTACCCCTGTTGTGAGTAGAATATTGGTTATGGTTTACTTCTCCATCAGTAGTATAAGTTATCAATATATGTCTGTGCCAGACCTTCCCGTTGTTAAAATATAAATAACGATACCTAGAATACTCTCGGGTAAAGTGCTACAATGGTATATTATTTGTGCGCTTGTAGATTACTTTCATTCATATATATCTATATATTCTTCCTAGTCACATAAATTAATAAAGAACTACCCTAGTAGTATTACTCGATGGTACCAACAAGCATTTCTGGCACCAACACTAGGGATGACAACTTAGTAAAAGATGCTAAGGAATGTAAACAACATAGGGTGACTACTTAAAACAAGTGACACGTTAATAAATACCAACACATATGAGACTAGAGTAGTAATCCGTAGTATAGACATATTGTCTAGACTATAGGTTACCTGAGATTGCGCCCAATCCTATGGTTAGTTGTGGTAGCTCTAGAGGTGATAGCTCTGTCAGGACGTTGTAATCCACCGTGTTCGGATTGGTGTTCGTAGAGCTTTAGGCAGCCTTCCCCCAACTATGTTTTCTCACCCCCTCGAGAGTTGGAAAGGTACTGTTGCTCCAAAGTGTTATCATGTGTGATCACTATATCTACTCATGAATTAGTTATACCCTATAGAACCAAAGTAATAGAGAAGTATTTAGGAACTTTGAACTCACCTATTGTCCTCTCAACTTAGCTAGACTACTCATTTATTTTACCATGGAATTCTCTTATGTGTGTGTTATTATTCATAACTCTTATCATTATCAATACTTACCCCCACTTTAGTTTAGTCGGTATACTAGTTAGAAGGTACATGATGGTGAGCTATCAACTTCTTTAACCATTGTTTTCATATGGATAAATACGATACCTTGGAATACTCCTAGGTGAAAGCTACAACGGTATCCGTGCACTTACGGATTTATTTGTGTGCGTTTAAAAATACCAACAACCCCCACCTTGAGCACAACGGCTCTATTTCTTTGGGGGGTTTATAAATAGTGGTTGACTTGCTTGGGCTAACTCGCTTGGCCATTTGTATTGAGAATACATCCTAGTGAGCATAGCCAACACTCTCTAACTCACCTTGCTTGATTGAATCTTCATCTAGTGAGATTTGAGAGCATCCAAGTGCATTGCTTTGAGTGATTGCATCTAGAGGCACTTGGTGATTGTGTTTTGCTATGGATTTCATTTGTTACTCTTGGTGGCTGCTGCCACCTAGATGGCTTGCTGCAGCAAGGATTGTCGAGCGGAGGAAGGTGCTTATCTCTGGCTCTGATCTGGTGATTGTGAGGGGTTCTTGACCTTTCCCCACTGGAGAGCCAAAATGTATTTTAGTGGATTGCTCGTGGATTGTGGATCCTCATCTTGTGTTGGTTGTGTGGCACCCAATTGTAGGTTAGGTATGTGGTGCCTATTAGCGCGTGAACCTCCAAGTGAGTGAATTGCCACAACGGGGACTAGCTTGCCGGCAAGCAAGTGAACCTCGGAGAAAAATCTTTGTGTCATCATTGTCTCTTACCACAATAGTATAACTCACTACCTCTCTTGTGTATTGACATTCATAGTGTAGGTAAGCTCTTTAGTGTAATGTTGGTATTTATTAACGTGTCACTTGTTTAAGTATTCACCCTATGTGATTGAAATTCCTTAGCATCACTTTTACTAAGTTGTCATTCCTAGTGATGGTGCTAGAAATGCTTGTTGGTACTACCTAGTGCTAGTTCTTGAATGGCACTAAGAAGTACTTAAATATTGCATGTGACTAGAAAGAATATATATAAATAAAAGGAACCTACAAGCCCACAGATAATATACCATTGTAGTACTTTACCCAGGAGTATTCTAGGTATCATGATTTATATTTTTACCAGAGGGAAGGATGGGAAGTTGGAATATATTGATAACTTATACACATGATGGAGAAATAAACCATAACCAACTTCTACTCATAATAGGGGTAAGTCAAGAGATAAATGTATATGAATGGTAAGTAATAACTAATAATTGATCACTCAGAGTACTCCTTTCTATGGCCTTAGCATGGCTAAGTAGAATATTAAAGGAATAATTCCTAAGTCATTCTTAATTATAATTCAAAGCATACGTTGGTTAGTGCAATTACACTTAGTAGTCATTGCTAAGATCAACTTCATATCTACACATAAGGGATATTACTAAGGAAGATTAAGAACATAGCTTGTCTTCCTTCGTAACCGCATCCTACTTGTCCTATATTCGGGGAGTGGACTACAAAGGACTCAACAGGAGCGTCACATCCGTGATCTACCACATGACCCAGAATATAGGGTGTATCCATAGGTCAACAACGTATAAGCACCATGCTTACACAATGTTGACCACTAACCCCATGTACACCAGAGCGAGTGCTATACGAACTTATGTTTGAATATAATGATAATCTAGCTATACTAAGCATATAATCAAAGTAAACGATGAACATTATAGCTAGGAACATGAATGATATAAAGAACATTGTCATAACAATTATAGCAAACATATAAAAGTAATAAGAGATACAAACGAGAGAGGGGTACAAAAGCTATACCAAGCCACGCTCTTGACAAGATCGAGAATCCAAACAAAGCTTGCCTCCCTCTAGACCTAGCCTAGCTAGTTATGCCCTACAATATGGTGGAGCTCTGAAGATGATTAGGGTTTATGTCTTCTCTTGATTGAATGCAATGCCTGAGGGAGGGGGGTAGGGGCTGGTATATATAGGTCGGAGCATCAATCCTGAGCCCTTGGATCAAAGCGACTTGAATAAACGGCATAGATGCAATCTAGGAGGCAGTGGAGAATTGACATAATGAGATGGAGGTGGACAGGTGGGGCCACAGACCGGGTGGCCTGCTAGTGGGACTAGCCGGTCCCACCGATGGCCCCTCGCCCTCTGCTTCGGTGTGGTGTCCTCTGGTGTCCTCTAGAACCTTCTAGAGATGTTTATGCGATGAGTAAGCATGATTAATTCTAACATCTAGGTCCACCTTGATGGTTTTCTAGATAAACCCTACAGAAAATATAGATTCAACAAAACTCGTGGAATTTGTTAGTTTACACCCCTAAACCTATGTTGGTGATTATATTCATACCCTTATACATGTTATATTGACGGTTTATAATGTTCGTTAACTACCATCAACAAACTCCCCCAAGCTTAACCTTTGCTCGTCCCTGAGCAATGTTAAACTCAACAAATGGATCAGGAGTTGCATTGATATTTTCACTCCTCAAAAGTACACATGTGTTCAAACAAGAATTCTCCTCCGGATTAGAATAAACTGATCTGACTTTCAAACTTACCCATATTGCCTTCAACCATGGAGCTTCTTAGCCTTCACTTGGGTCTTGAGCAATTGAAAGACAGAACGATCAAGTCAAGCACTATGTCTCAAGCTCTTTGCTCAACTATTATTCTGGAGTTTTTATGGATTTTCAAAATAAAACTCAGAGCTTCCATTGTATGACACTCTTAAGTCTCTCAATATATGTGGTATTTGTGGATCCTCACCAAGGCAATAAAGATGTTGTGCCTTTCTCTTCCTACAACTAAGGCTTATGCGGATCTCATAGAAGTGGAGAAAGCATGAAAGAGCATACTTGCAATACATATATTATAAAGTCAAACCTCAAATCCAAAGAGAGTTAAGTCATTTACAATCAAATCAAGATGTGCATGTGTATGGATATATGTTGGATATATTTGGTGGATATATATGTGGCTAACCTAATTCTACTATGCTCCTTGAAAACATATCTTTCTTTTGGAATTTAGAAACAACTTTGCAAGAGAACATGTGCTATCTTATTCATCTCTTCTCTCTTTTTTTTCAGGCGAGCATCTGTGTACCCATTGTTTTTAATATCTTGGACACTTGTTTATTTTTTAACTCTTCTTTTTTATGAATAACTTTTGCATAGCCCATGCTTCTTTCTTTTGTAACAAAACTTTTGAGAGATAACAACAATAACTTGGAGCATTTATTTGGTGGATGCACAACCTAACAGACATATTTTTGGTGTTCACTCCCAGTGTTGGAGTAAAACATTTTTGAGTGGATCTAGATGGAATGACATGTTTTTGTGCCTACCCCCAGTGTAGGGGTAGTGTATTTGTCAGTGGTGTGTACGTGATCTTGATTTTAAAAGCATGACAAACCTCTCATAAGGGTCAACAAAGCTTGACTAAACTCAAGGCAAAACAAACAACGTATATGAGTGGAGGTTTTTCTAGCCTAAATAACATTTATGGCTCTAGTTGGAATTCAAGCTTTGTAATACAGGAGCTCGTCATGTAACATTTTTATGTTTTTCAAAAGATAAATCTCCAGAACTTTTGTATCACTTGGAACAAGATAAATAACAGCTTAGACCTTCTCATATCATATCCGTAAATTACCTAGACTTAGATCAAGCATATGCTATCCATGAGTTTCAAGTTCAGAGTAAATTCTTATATCAAAACAGTCTTATCCAATACTCGAGAGAATTTAAGGCTGAAAACTAGGTACTTGAAAGGAATTACAACAGAGCAACTATTCATCATTTCCATTTCAAGAAATCATCTTCAGAGTCCTTTTTATTTTGGCTCTTAAGAACAAACTTAAAACTAGAAACACACTTTTTATTTTGTTTTCATTTTTTAGATCACACAATACTTAATATATTTTTAACACAAAGATAAATTTTTATTTTGTTTTTAATTATGCATCTTTTTTTAGCATGAAGCAAACTCATAGTAAAAGGAAAGAAATACTTAGCTAGATACACGGGGGATGCTCTTCCCCCAAGCTAGATATTGTCGTGGTCCTTCTCAGAGCAGCCTTACCATCGGGTGTCCTTCTCGTCCAAAGGTAGAGCGAGACAAAGTCGACTAGGTGAACTTGCTCTTAACCATCCTGCAAAAACTTAAACAAGAACAACAAAACTCGTGGAACAGATTAGGATAAAGGGTTAGCGGTCAGCCGTCCGGAGATTAGTCATTCCTAAAGTTTAGAAATATTTTTTTTGAATTGGCAGACTTTAGCAGGATGTCTGTCTAGTATTTTTGGATTTTCCAAATATAATATATGCATGGTATTTTTATTTTTATGCCACCACGGTGAATATTCTGGGGGGGGGAGGGTTTACACACCGTAGAATTATTCACATGGGGCTTAGAATTTTATAATGCACTAATGAAATTTTTATTTCTTTTTCTAAATGCAAAGCATATGCAAAAAAGTAAATATGCTAAAGTAAAAATAATTCATGTAATGCGAGAAAAGTAAATATGGATAACTACCAATTTTTACCTCTTGGTGAGGGTTCAGATTTTCAAGTCTTCCGGATAGTACTTTTCTCCAGTCTTGTTCATTCTTTGGGTGCATCTGTCGGTCTTGAAGATGGAGACCTTGATGGTTGCACCTCTTGTGATGATGACTTTAATGTTGTTACCTTTTCCTTCCACACTTGCTTGGTCTATGGACTTGAATTAGGTAGAGTAGGTTCATCTTTCGCAACTTCTTTAGGTTCTTCATCTTCTTCCCATCTATTCTTTGGGGGTTGACTCCTTTGGTGTTGGGATAATCAGTGTCTCCTCCTAGAGTGGGTCTTCTTTGGATGCTCATAAGTGGTATAACTATTGAAATAGTAGCATACCTTTTCTCTAGGGAATTGGAAGTGGACTTGTCTAGATCCGACGTAGATGATCGTATTAGTAGTGTTGAGGAATGGTCTTCCAAGGATGATGGGTGTATCGTCTTTTTCTTCTCCCATGTCTAGAACCATGAAATCGGTAGGGGCATAGTGATAATGTATTCTCACTATGACATCTTTTGCTATTCCCTCTGGAAATTGAATTGATTGGTCCACCATCTTGGACATTATGTTGACACCTGACCCGATGTCATAGAAGGTCTTGTGGAATATTCTTTGTCCAATGGTACACTCGATCGTTGGTACGCCTAGATCATCCTTCTTAGTCAGATATGGTGAAGCTAGGAGGTGGTCATACACCGATCGGAGTGTGTTGATCATGTTAACTGATTCTTCTAGTGACTGCCTGGCTTTGTTCTTCCTTCTTCTCTGATTGTTTTTCTTCTTGGACAATGTTGTCTCTTCAAGCAGGTATGATGTTTGTGGATGTCTAGAAAATTGCAAGATATGATTCTTGAAACAAAACTTCTCCTTTTAATCCTTAATTATGAAGCAGATCTTAGCACTGTCCACGTAGATGATGGCTTTTGCGGTGCTCAGAAAAGGTCGGCCCAAGATAATGGGTGCCCTTACATCTCCACCTGTTTCCAAAACCATAAAATCTATGGGTACGTATGATTGTCCCACTCGAACAATGGCATCTTCAAGGACTCCCTTAGGGTAGCAGAGTGACTGATCTGTAAGCTACAAATGCATATTTATGTACAATAAAGTATCTCCATTAATTTTATCATATATTACCTTAGGCATGATGTTGACACTTGCTCTGAAGTCACAAATAGCTTCTTAGAAAATGTGTGGTCCAATGGCTATGGAGATGACAGGTCTCCCTGAATCACCTTTCTTCTCAGACAAGGAATAATCTATCCACCTTCCTGTTGATGGCTCCGTGTAGTAGTATGCTGCATTGTGAATATCGATAAGATTTTTAGTTTTTTTAGTTTCTAGATCTTCCGATTGCCCTGGAATCTTACCTTTGTCGGTTGGAGGAACAGTGGCCGCTAGCTAAACTATTTGTGATTCTATCATTTTATTAAAGCTATGCTGGTTTTTAATGGCTAAGAAGAAGCTATCCATTCTATTGTTTATATTTTCTAAAATTTTATCATTGGAAACTAACTTTCTAGACAAACCCTCCATTATTTTAGCTTGGCCAAAAATTAACTCTCTCAAGGGTGGTTGGTTATTGAAATTATTATTACCTTGATAGTTACCTTGGTAGTTTGGCCTTTGTTGTTGATTTTATCCTTGATTCTATTGAGGACGATAGTTGTTGTTGATGAAGTTCACATCCTCTTGGGATTCAGTATAGTTGTTCCCTAAATGCCCAATGTTTTCACACTCTTCACATGTCATGTGAGAATCATGAATGTGCATGAATTCTTGCTTCTCTATGGCTCGGCCTTTGAGCTTTTCATCAGCAAGTCCATCTTGGCAGACATCATGTCTACCTCCTTGAGTTGATGCATTCCATCACCTCTCTTGCGGGTCTAAAGACGTTGTTCATTCTAACCTTGGTTGGAGGCCATGTTCTCTATGAGAGGTGTTGCACCTAGGATTGTGAGTGATAGGAAAGCACCTCCAGCAGCAGCATCCATGTTCTCACATGTATTGTTGGTCAATCCATGGTAAAAAGTCTGCATGAGTAGCCAATTCTCCATCCTATGATGAGGACATTCTGAAATGTAGTCTTGGAAGCGTTCCCATGCCTCAGGGATAGATTCATCATGTTGCTGCTAAAAGCTTGAAATTCTCCCACGCAGAGCATTGGTCTTGCCTATGGGAAAGAACTTTGCTAGGAAGGCAGTGGAGCAGTTATCCCATGTAGTGTTTCTATCTTTATTGGCGTAGAACCATTGCTTTGCCTTCCCTAAGAGTGAGAATGGGAAGATGCAAAGTAATATGGCATCTCTGGTAACTCCTTTAATGGTGAAAGTGTTGTAGATCTCTAGGAAGTGTTGGAGATGAGCACTCACATCTTCATGTGCCTTTCCACAAAACTGGCTGGCTTGCACCATATTGATGAGAGCTGGTTTGAGTTCAAAGCCATTGTGTCCAACATTGACCATCGGTCCAGTACGAATGTTGGCTGTAGTTGGAGTAGAGAATTCATGGAGAGTCTTGTCAGCCATGGCTTCAAAATTTGGTATTAAGGTCCACCTTGTCTGGTTGTCTTCCGATTCTAAAGCTGAGACTTTCTTGAGTTTGGCTCTAGTTCTCCTGATTAATGCTTCTGGATCTTCAACGTAGTTTGTTGGAAGGTCAAAACCGGCCATACATTACCCTGCATAAGATACAAAAGTAGACCAAACAAGGATAAGACTGTTTGAGCAGAGGTCAATGGTTATTGCGATCACATCAATAGGTTATAAGTTTATCAATATTTCCTTCTTGCCTAGCTACCTTCCCCGGGAATGGCGCAAAAAATGCTTGTTGGTATTTATTAACGTGTCACTTGTTTAAGTAGTCACCCTATGTTATTGACATTCCATAGCATCACTTTTACTAAGTTGTCATCCCTAGTGATGGTGCCAGAAATGCTTGTTGGTACTACCTAGTGCCACTTCTAGAATGACACTAAAAAGTACTTTAATATTACATGTGACTAGAAATAATATATATAAATGAAAAGAACCCATAAGTGCACATATAATATACCATTGTAACACTTTATCCGGGAGTATTCCAGGTATCATTATTTATATTTTTACCACAGGGAATGACGGGTAGTTGGAATATATTGATAACTTATACACATGATGGAGAAATAAACCATAACTAACTTTTACTCACAACAGGGGTAAGTCAAGAGAAAAATGTATATGAATGGAAAGTAACAACTAATCATTGATCACTCAGAGTACTCCTTTCTATGGCATTAACATGGCTAAGTAGAATATTAAAGGAATAATTCCTAAGTCATTCTTAATTATAAGACAAAACCTATGTTGATTAGTGCAATTACACTTAGTAGTCATTGCTAAGATCAACTTCATATCTACACATAAGGGATATTACTAAGGAAGATTAAGAACAGAGCTTGTCTTCCTTCATAACTGCATCCTACTTGTCCTATATTCGGGGAGTGGACTACAAAGGACTTAATGGGAGTGTCACATCCACGATCTACCACATGGCCTAGGATATAGGGTGCATCCACAGGTAAACAATGTATAAGCACCATGCTTACACAATATCTACCACTGACCCTACGTACACCAGAGCGAGCGCTATACGAACTTATGTTTGAATATATTGATAATCTAGCTATACTAAGCATACAATCAAAGTAAACGATGAACATTATAACTAGGAACATGAATGATATAAAGAACATTGTCATAACAATTATAGCAAACATATAAAAGTAATGAGAGATACAAACAAGAGAGGGGTACAAAAGCTATACCAAGCCACGCTCTTGACAAGATCGGGAATCCAAGCGAAGCTTGCCTCCCTATAGACCTAGCCTAGCTAGCTATGCCCTAGAATATGGTGGAGCTTTGAGGATGATTAGGGTTTCTATCTTCTCTTGATTGAATGCAATGCCTGAGGGAGGGGGGTAGGGGCTGGTATATATAGGCCAAAGCATCAATCCTGAGCTCTCGGATCAAACTGACTTGAATAAACGACGTAGATGCAATCTAGGAGGCAGTGGAGAACCAACATAACGAGATGGAGGTTGACACATGGGGCCCTAGACCGGCTAACCTGTAGGTGGGACCAGCCAGTCCCACCTTGTGGCCCCTCACCCTCCGCTTTGGTGTTGTGTCCTCTAATGTCCTCTAGAACCTTCTAGAGCTGTTTATGCGATGATTAAGCGTGATTAATTCTGACATCTAGGTCAACCTTGATGGGTTTTTGGATAAACCATGTAGAAAATATTGATTCACCAAAACTCGTGGAATTTGTTAGTTTAAACCCCTAAACCTATGTTGGTTATTATATTCATGCCCTTATACATGTTATATTGACGGTTTATAATATTTGTTAACTACCCTCAACATGTAACTAGTTTTGAGAGCTAGCTTGTGTCTTGTCTAGTTTGGTTAGTGTAACACCCTAAATTTTACAACATTTTTAAATAGGGGAAATTGATTTGTTAAGCATTTTATGGGCATTTGAATTTAGAAAATAATAATTTTATTAGGAATAAAATCAGATATAGGTCGACAACCATGAATGTGCATACATGCCACTGCATACTATTTTGAATTGCTTGGTTTGAAGTCGGATTTCGAATTGAGTTGAAATTTCATTTTGAACTTGCTTTGAAGAAAAATTCGAAAAAGAAAAGAATAACTTTCTTCTCCTCCTTCTTTTCAGCCCGAAGGCCTGCTGCTGCCGCGACCCATGGCTTTCCCGCGTGGCCCATTCCCTTCTCTAGGCCGCTGTGCAGCTCCTTGTCTCCGCTCGGGCCGAAGGCCAGTGTTTCTTTCCGCGCCGGCCTGCGCTCTTCACCGCTTGGGCCAAAGTCTGGATCCCCGGCCCAGTCACGCGTCCAGCCGCAAGCCGTGCCCGCGCAAGCGCCTTTCCCCGCCGCTGACCAGTTGGGCCCGCTGGTCAGGCTCTTCTTCCTCGTGTCGTAACTGAGCCGGACACCATCTCCGCGACTGGGAGTCCGTGGCCGCGCCGCTTCCACCTCGATTCAGCGTGCGCCCCACGCCTCGCCCCTCTTAAATAGTGCCTGCACCACTCCTCTCTCCCCTATCCCATCTAGCATCTGTTTTTCTTCACCAAGCAGCCGCAACCACTTCTCGCTCAAGCGCCGCCACCGACCTCTACTGCCAGCTCGCGCCGGGCCGTTTCTACCGCCTCTCGGTCCTCCGTTTTGGGTCTGGTGAGTTCGCGATCCTCTCCTCTCGCTCCCCGTACTTCTCCTGAGTCTAACCGTGGCTAGATTGTTGGATTCGTGAACTCCGATGAGCTCCCCTGCTCTCCGACCATGGTGCCGCCGCGTTCGGTCCTGTTGCCGACCAGCCAGCCTTCTTTTCCCCCTTCCCCTCTAATCCAAGCCGTTGGTTGAGATCCGACGGCTCATAAAAGAAGATACCCCTTCGCTGCCAATCTTTCAAATACGCCCTTATAAATATTCCAGATTCAACCCGCGGTCCTTTGCGTGTTTCACAGTTTACGTTTCTTTCCTTCGAAAGCGTATTTTCTTTCGGATGGGCTGAAATACGTTTTCAATTATTTACAGATTTGCCATTCAACTTGTTTTAGCCGTAAAATCTTCGTTTTAACTCCGATTAGATCCATTCAAGTTGCGTTGGGTTCGTAATTAAGTAATCTACACGTTTATGCTACTGTAAAGTAGGTTTCCAACTTTTATAATTCGAGCTTAGATCTAATCTATTATTTGTCTATAGGAAATCTTGTTTAAACCATAACTTTTCCGTTTTAGATCCGATTTTTGTGATCTTCATGTCTGTGTGTTCATAGCAAGACGTAGATTCGTTTTCCAAACTTTTCGTCTTGATTCTTTGCTGTTGGTGTATTGTTCTAATCTGTAGCCTTGTTTGCTTTGCATGATTGCCCCTGGATGCTTGTATGTTGCTGTGGTTATCGAGTATAAACGGTGAGCAGTTCTTGGAGGATCAAGGGTACGACTTTGACGAGCAGGACCAGCAGGTGTACGTTGCTCAAGGCAAGTATAGCATGGGATCATCCTTGTTACCTATTCACTTTAAATCATTAAATTCATGTTGCATGTGTCTTCTTGTTAGGAATTTCCTAGAATTGAACTATTGCCTTGTCACCTATGGGTTATGCATATGGGTAGCTTTGCTAGAGCTCAGTTAAACCATGATCTTGTAACTTGACTAATGGTATATGCAATAAACATAAAATGTGACTTTTTAGCAACATGGAAACAGGGGCTGGAGTGTTTAGCTACTTTCTAAATGCTTCAGATTCCTCTCCCTAAGGACTTATCTGTAAGTGATCATCCGAGACTTATAGTACAGCTGTGAGAGCTACATGGCTCTGGCTTTAGCTCAGTATAAGGACCTTTTCTAGCTTGTTAGTGGTTACCTTCATTGGCGTGAGAATGGCTTGCTGAATCGTGTATAGAGCGACCTCTAGCCTTATGTGTATAGGCTGCGTGTCAATGTGCCATCGAGAAGGGGAGCTCTATATCTGTTTGTCGAGTGAATCTAATGGCCCTAACTTGTTAGATGAACCTTTGAAAGGCTTCATAGTGACCCCTGCCTGCTCACCTTGGAAGTGTTTTGGGAGTTATAAACCCGGGCACATGGGTATCATGACTCACAGTGAAAGTGTACAACCTCTTCAGAGTGTAAAACTGGTATATTAGCCGTGCTCTCGGTCACGAGCGGCCTTGGAACATTTATGGAATAGATGATCACTAAGTAATACCTGTTTGTGCTATTCATTACTCTAGTTTACATCTGATCATGTGTTCTACTTTGGGAACTGGAACACTTTGATGCTACTCATAAGCTAAAATTGTGACAACTAAAAGCTGACCGCTGTTAAGCCTGTGTCTAGCCTTTTGAGCCTCATGAACCCCGTGTTACACTTGTTGAGTACGACATGTACTTACGCTTGTTTATTTTTACTATTTGGATAAAAATCCCGGATGGGTAACAGATGACCTTGAGAATGATGATTTCCCTGAGGACTACTAGACTTGTGGTCATCCAGTCGACGTCCCTGTGAATTGGAGCTTCCGCGATAGATTTTCTTATTATTTCCCGTTATACTTATGTAATAACTCTGTCTTATTCGTGATGTAATAAACATTGGTGTTGATACTATTCATAATTTGTCGGCTTATGTGTGTGACTGATCTCTGGGCGCACATAAGGTTTTGCACCCCATTTTATCCTTAAAATTGGGTGTGACAGATTGGTATCAGAGCCATGTTGGCTATAGGACGCAAGCCTAGTTAGCAATGGTCGTTTTAGCTTCTTTTGCTTCACTCATTTCATGCTTTCCATCTCACCCTTGTTATTTGCTAAAGTTTTATTCTTCTTTTGCCTTATTCTATTATGAAAATTATTGCTTCTAATCTAACCTAACTAAATCTAATTCTGTAGATGCCTCGTGCCCACAAGACTGCCCGCATGAGCACTGGAGGGTATTACCCGCCACAAGATTTGTCCATGGATCCTGAGGAGGAAGAACCTCAGGAACAGGGTTGGATTCGCCAACACCGCCAACGCTTGAGTCCACACCTGAGCCAGCCCAGGATGACCCTCAAGAAGTTGAGATCATTGACTTGACCGAAAATGAAGAGGAAGACATTGTTGAAGAGGATGAGCCGATCCTGCCATTGGGGTGGACAATAAAGGTGTGGTATAAGCCGGGATGTGAATTCTCCGTTTCACATCACCGACTCATGAGCTTGCTTCAGACATACTACAGTGACTGGGATGCAGCTGTAGAATACGCTTGCGAAGAGCATACACACCCTCTTGAAGACACCTACTGGAAGGTTAGGGTGTGCATCACCATCAAGGATGAGCAGAAAGGTGCGTATCAGCTGGATTCAAACTACGCACACCATGGTCACCGCGCTACCATGGAGGACGGCATAGAAGATGCAGCCGCTGAAGCTTGCATAGGCCTCCGTGGTCGCCGATTCGAGGTTATGAAGGATGATCAATATCGATTCCTTCCTCATCAACACCCAGAATTGGGATGGGCGATGATGGACCCGCAAGGCACGGATCCAACCACGGAAGCGATGGTACACTTTGGTTACGAGTCTGTGTCAAGGATTCACCGATTGAAGGATCAATTGAAGGCTCAGCAGAAGGCAATCAAGAGGCACCAGCAAGTGATAGACGAACAAAGGGTGTGCCTCAATTTGCCAAAGATGTATGAGGAGCTTCCTCATAAGTATCGCCCCTAGATGTTGGAGTCCCTCTTTATGTAATAGCACGATAGTAGAACGAGTGAGTCGAGTTGGGTCGAGTTTTTAGTGCGGTGTGAACATTGCGTGTTTAGTTGATTTGTTCTTATGTTTATGCATGAGTTGGATCTTTGTAATGTGTGCTGGAACTTTGTGGGCATGTCCGCAAGTTTTGTATTTAAGAATATTAAAGTTTGGGTCAATAAATAAATAGTTGGGTTTGTTACATCTCGCTCTTTCGGAATCTGTTTTTCGGAGCAGTCTGCCTTTATCTTAATGCCGAATAAAATATACACGACCAAAAATTATGAAATTGTTGTGGGAATAACTAGACTTAATTACCTTTCCAATTCCTCTGGAATCACCCCCATATCTGATCTGGTTCGTGAGATATCTCTGTTTCAAGTTGAAGTTACTGCACAGTCTGGAATCTGGGAACAGTTTCGGTTGTATCCTAATTTTGGGTAATCTAACGACAGAATCTGGGAAAGTGGTCTGAATAAAAGTTGTAGAAAATTTTGTAATCTTTCTAACCATATAAAGTACACTTTAATCGGATTTCTGGAACTCGAGATATGACTGTTTTACAGAGCTGCTATTGTTGAGACTCGTCCAGAAAATCTTCAGAATGTATTCTAACTTGGAGATTTCTGAATTTTGAATGTTTGATAACAGATGTCTGGAAGAGGAAGAGGCCGAGGTCATGGAGGTGTTCCCCCACATCCACCACCACCATCACCGACTATTGAACAACTCTTGGTAATACAGACGCAGCTCATGCAAACGTTGGCGCAGAATCAGCAGAATCAACAGGGTGGTGGAGCACCACGTGATAAGCGTGGTGAATTCTTGAAGGGCCGTCCCCCGGTGTTCTCTCGTGCCACTGATCCATTGGAAGCAGATGATTGGCTTCGTGCAGTAGAGAGGCAGCTCAACATAGCTCAATGTGATAATCAGCAGAAGGTGTTGTACACTTCAGGACAACTTCAGGGAGAAGCTCAGGACTGGTGGGAGTCATTCGAGTATGGGCGTCCTGCCAAAGCTCCTCCTGTCACCTGGCAGGAGTTCAAAGAGAATTTCAGATCTTATCACATACCAGAGGGACTGATAGAGCTCAAGCAAGAGGAATTTAGAGCTTTGAAGCAGGGATCCATGTCTATCGCTGAGTACCGTGACAAGTTTGCTCAGTTGTCACGTTATGCTCCTAATGAAGTGGCTGATGATGCTGATAAGCAACGCCACTTTCTCAAAGGTCTGTATGATGGTCTGCAGCTCCAGCTTATGTCAAACACCTACCCCAACTTTCAGATGCTGGTGAATCATGCTATTATTATTGACAACAAGCGCAAGGAGATGGAGGCCAAGAAGAGGAGGCTTCAGGGACAAGCCTCTGGGAGCAATACACGTCCACGTGCCAATTCTCAACAAGGCTTCCAGCAGAGGTTTTAGGGACCACCCAGTCAATGGAATCATGATCAATATCCTCAGCGCAACCAGAACCAGCAGTAGAATGCCAATCAACGTCCTCAGCAACAGAGTGGTCAGCAGACACCACGACAGGGAGCGCCCAACAACACTCCTATGAAGACTAGTGCCCCTAGCACCCCCAGCAAGTGTTTCCGTTGTGGCAAAGAAGGTCACCTCTCTTAAATTGCCTTGAGAAGCCCAATCAGCAAACCCCTCAAAGGCAGAACAGCTATCAGAAGCCAGCATCCAACACGGGAAAAGTGAATCATGTGTCTACCGAGACGGCGCTTGCTAAACCGGAAGTCATGCTCGGTACGTTCAATGTCAACTCAACCCCCGCTTCTGTTCTTTTTGATTCTAGAGCTTCGCTTTCATTCATATCATAAGCATTTGTTAGAAACCATAGCATACCATTATGTGCCATGCAAAATCCCATGTTAGTAAACTCACCGGGTGGAAGTATGCAAGCTGCATATCGTTGTCTTCCGACTAGTCTATCCTTAAGGGGGGTAGAGTTTAAAGTGAGCCCCATTGTGTTGAGAGCATCTGGTATAGATGTGATTTTGGGTATGGACTGGATGAAGCAACAACAAGCAGTAATCCAGTGTAAAGAAAAGGTAGTTGTTGTGACCGCACCCAGTGGAGAAAGAATCAGTGTTGATGTTGTAATACAAGCACAGCCAACCGCCACAGTGAACCAGCTTGATGATAGCGGCAACAAGGAGGACCCAGTGGTGGATGAATTTCTAGATGTGTTCCCCAATGATTTGCCAGGTATGCCGCCTGACCGTGATATTGAGTTTATTATTGAATTATTACCTGGAACTGCACCTATAGCTAAGCGTCCATATAGAATGGGGGTTAAAGAATTAGAAGAACTTAAGAAACAAATTACGGAGTTACAGGAGAAAGGTTTTATTCGTCCTAGTTCGTCACCTTGGGGAGCACCAGTTATATTTGTTGACAAGAAGGATGGTACTCAGAGGATGTATGTTGATTATCGGTCACTCAATGAGGTTACTATCAAGAACAAGTATCCGTTGCCTATAATTGATGATTTGTTTGATCAGTTGAGAGGTGCCTGTGTTTTCTCTAAGATTGATCTTCGTTCTAGCTACCATCAATTAAGGATTCGTGCAATAGATATACCCAAGACAGCTTTTACTACGAGGTATGGTTTATATGAGTACACTGTTATGTCATTTGGTTTGACCAATGCACCTGCCTACTTTATGTACATGATGAACAAGGTGTTCATGGAGTTTTTGGATAAGTTTGTGGTGGTGTTCATCGATGATATATTGATATTCTCCAAAATAGAAGAAGAGCACGCTGAACATCTAAGGTTGGTGCTGCAAAAGCTCAGAGAACACAAGTTGTATGCCAAGCGAAGCAAGTGTGAATTTTGGTTGAAGGAAGTTTCTTTTCTTGGTCATGTTGTCTCCAACGGTGGAATTGCAGTAGATCCCGGTAAGGTGAAAGATGTGTTGAATTGGAAGCCACCAACAGATGTGGGGTAGATACATAGTTTCTTGGGATTAGATGGATACTACAGAAGGTTCATTGAAGGTTTCTCTAAGCTTGCTAAGCCAATGACAGCCTTATTGGAGAAAAATGCTAAGTTTGTGTGGTCCGAGAAGTGTCAGGCTAACTTCGAAGAGTTGAAGAAGAGGTTGACTACAGCCCCAGTGTTGACTTTGCCAGACCTGAATAAAAGCTTTTCGATCTATTGTGATGCATCTTGTCAGGGACTTGGATGTGTTCTTATGCAAGAAGGCAGAGTAGTGGCTTATGCATCTCGGCAGTTGAGAAAGCATGAGTTAAATTATCCTACTCATGATTTGGAGCTAGCAGCAGTGGTTCATGCTTTGAAGATATGGAGGCATTATCTCATTGGACATAAGAGTGACATCTATACTGATCACAAAAGTCTGAAGTACATTTTCACTTAGACAGATCTGAATATGAGACAGCATCGATGGTTAGAGTTGATCAAAGATTATGATTTGGAGGTACACTATCATCCTAGGAAGGCAAACGTTGTTGCCGATGCT